>NC_140004.1:37353642-37359592 GCF_964263955.1 Coregonus lavaretus | reverse complement strand
AGAGAGAGAGAGAGAGAGAGAGAGAGAGAGAGAGAGAGATAATGTGTGTGTGTGTGTGTGTGTGTGTTTGTGGTAAGCTGAGAGAGAGGGGGAGACACAGACACAGAGACAGAGACAGAGAGAGAGAGAGACAGAGAGAGAGAGAGAGAGAGAGAGAGAGAGAGAGAGAGAGAGAGAGAGAGAGAGAGAGAGAGAGAGAGAGAGAGAGAGAGAGAGAGAGATAATGTGTGTGTGTGTGTGTGTGTGTGTGTGTGTGTGTGTGTGTGTGTGTTTGTGGTAAGCTGACGGATCCCCACACACCATTCCCCATCTGTACTGTAGTACCAACCTGACACAAATCCCCCCCTGAAACACCTGCAGACTGGCAGATGCTCGCCCTCTCTGGTGCTGTGGCTTGGTTCACACAAACTAACAAAAACAACTACAAAACACTGTCCAATCAGTGACCTGGATAGAACCATTGACTATAAACACAACCAAAAACATGGTTTTATGACTAAGCAGAACAATGGTCTTGATTGACACCAGCATTAACTTTACTTGCTGTGATAAGATGATGTCTCTCTCTCTCTCTCTCTCTGTCTCTCTCTCTCTCTGTCTCTGTCTCTGTGTCTGTGTCTCCCCTCTCTCTCCCCCCCCCCCCCCCCCCCCCCCCCTCTCCCCCCCCCCCCCCCTCTCTCTCTCTCTCTCTCTCCCTCTCTTAGACACACTCCCAAGCTACTGTTAATGAAATAAGGTCTTAAGTCGGCAGAAGGGAGTCTTGCTGATTAAGAAGGAACTCTGATTTACCCATGATTCTCTGGTGGAAGAGCTGATCAATCATATTAAGACAGAGAGCGAGAGAGAGGTTGGAGAAAAGGGAGAGTAGGGCAAGACTGTCTGTATTGTGTGTGTTTGTGTTAGTGTGCATGTCTTTCATTTTGTGTTTTGTGTCTGTATTGTGAGTGATAACCAGGTGGCGAATCTGGCAGACATATCAGTGTGGATGTCGGATCACCACCTCAAGCTGAACCTCGGCAAGACGGAGCTGCTCTTCCTCCCGGGGAAGGACTGCCCGCTCCATGATCTCGCCATCACAGTTGACAACTCAATTGTTGTCCTCCTCCCAGAGTGCAAAGAATCTTGGCGTGACCCTGGACAACACCCTGTCGTTCTCCGCTAACATCAACGCGGATACCCGATCCTGCAGGTTCATGCTCTACAACATTCGCAGAGTACGACCCTACCTTACACAGAAAGCGGCACAGGTCCTAATCCAGGCACTTGTCATCTCCCGTCTGGATTACTGCAACTCGCTGTTGGCTGGGCTCCCTGCCTGTGCCATTAAACCCCTACAACTTATCCAGAACGCTGCAGCCCGTCTGGTGTTCAACCTTCCCAAGTTCTCTCATGTCACCCCGCTCCTCCGCACACTCCACTGGCTTCCAGTTGAAGCTCGCATCTACTACAAAACCATGGTGCTTGCCTACGGAGCTGTGAGGGGAACGGCCCCTCCTTACCTTCAGGCTCTGATCAGACCCTACACCCAAACGAGGGCACTACGTTCATCCACCTCTGGCCTGCTAGCCCCCATACCTCTACGGAAGCACAGTTCCCGCTCAGCCCAGTCAAAGCTATTCGCTGTTCTGGCACCCCAATGGTGGAACAAGCTCCCCCACGACGCCAGGATAGCGGAGTCACTGACCACCTTCCGGAGACACTTGAAAGCCTACCTCTTTAAGGAATACCTGGAATAGTATAACAGTAATCCTTCTACCCCCCCCCTCCCCCACACCCCCATAAAAAAAAGAAATAAAAAGGGAGTGGTTATACTGGCTATCCTAAGTTGAATGCACCAATTTGTATGTCGCTCTGGAAAAGAGCGTCTGCTAAATGACTTAAATGTAAATGTAAATGTTTGTGTTAGTGTGCATGTTTTTCATCTTGTGTTGTTGTGTCTGTATTGTGTGTGTTTGTGTTAGTGTGCATGTTTTTCATCTTGTGTTGTTGTGACTGTATTGTGTGTGTTTGTGTTAGTGTGCATGTTTTTCATCTTGTGTTGTTGTGACTGTATTATGTGTGTTTGTGTTAGTGTGCATGCGTGCATACGTGCATGTCTTTCATCTTGTGTTTATGTGTCTGCATTGTGCACTAAATGATGTCTAAAGGTCTGTCCATGCAAGAAAAGTATTCATACCCCTTTACTTTTTACACATTTGGTTGTGTTACAGCTTGAATTTTAAATTGATTACATTTAGATTGTTTTGTCACTGGCCAACACACAACACCCCATAATGTCAAAGTGGAATTATTCGTTTTTATTTGTTTATTATTATTATTAAAAATGAAAAGCTGAAATGTCTTGAGTCAATAAGTATTCAAACCCTTTGTTATGGCAAGCCTAAATAGGTTCAGGATTATGTGCTTAACAAGTCACATAATAAGTTGCATGGACTCACTATGTGTGCAATAACAGTGTTTAACATGATTTTTGAATGATTACCTCATCTCTGTACCCCACACATACAATTATCTGTAAGTTCCGTCAGTCAAGCAGTGAATTTCAAACACAGATTCAACCACAAAGACCGGGGAGGTTTTCAAGTGCCTCGCAAAGAAGGGCACCTATTGGTAGATGGGTGAAATTATTAATTACACTTTGGATGGTGTATCAATACACCCAGTCACTACAAAGATACAGGCGTCCTTCCTAACTCAGTTGCCGGAGAGGAAGAAAACCGCTCAGGGATTTCACCATGAGGCCAATGGTGACTTTAAAACAGTTACAGAGTTTAACGGCTGTGATAGGAGAAAACTGAAGATGGATCCAAAACATTTTAGTTAATCCACAAAACTAAACTAAATGAGTGCTTGGTATGCTTGTCATCGGCAAGGAGTTGTTTGGGAAAAAAAGAAACAGAATACAGCTAAGCACAGGCAAAATCCTAGAGAAAAACCTTGTTCAGTCTGCTTTCCAAAAGACACTGGGAGACTAATTCACCTTTCAGCAGGACAATAACCTAAAACACAAGGCCAAATCTACACTTGAGTTGCTTACCAAGACGATATTGAATGTTCCTGATTGGCCGAGTTACAATTTTGACTTAAATTGGCTTGAAAATCTATGGCAAGATTTGGAAAAGGCTGTCTAGCAATGATCAACAACCAACTCGACAGAGCTTGAATAATTTTTTTAAGAACAATATGCAAATATTGTGCAATCCAGGTGTGAAAAAGCTCTTAGAGACTTAACCAGAAAGACTCACAGCTGTAATCGCTGTCAAAGATGATTCTAACATGTATTGACTCAGGGGTGTGAATACTTATGTAAATTAGATATTTCTGTATTTCAGTTTCAATAAATCTGCAAAGATTTCTAAAAACATGTTTTCACTTTGTCATCATGGGGTATTGTGTGTAGATGGATGACAAGGCACTGTTTGTATGTCTGTGGGAAGGGTGCAGAAACTGAAAGCATGTGTATGTCTCCAGCCAAAGACACATCCAGGAACACACCTACCCTCAACAACCAGGGTTAGAAAGCCACACAGACTGACTGACAGACTGACAGTCATACAGTAACTTAAACACACACAACAAACCCATAGGCAAAGGAACACACCTACCTTCAACAAGCTAAGGAAGGATGCAGTGCAAAGAGACAGACACACACACACACACACAATCAGTCATAAGAGTATTGATAACCACCACACGCTCTAAACGGTTGCTCATGTATAGCTAATACTGTTGTTATAGTCGCTGCAATTTGAAAATATTATACCTCGGTTCAAATGCTGTATACCACTTTGCACATCAGAATAATCGAGAAAGTCTATATGGTTGAAAAACGTTAACAGATCTGACTAATTGCAGAAAGTCCCTCACTTGACATATGCTGACCGGCAACTGACCCTCCTTTCTGACCCTCTGACTCATAGCTATATCCTTCCAAGTTGTGCTGAATAACCCCAGTCACTTGAATCTAACAGGGCTAGAAGGAGGCTATTTACGGTTGAACTTGCATTTAAAAACCTGGAATGTTGCTGTATTTGGAAACAGAGGGAGCCACAGATAGACACCAGAAGACAGGTTCCTACTAAGAATAGAGGGGAATGTAACTTTACAAAGAATCGGGATCCTGAAAATAAACCCATTTAAATCGTATTAGTCTTAACCTACTGTCTGGGAATAGCACCCAGGGATACATGCAGCGTGTTCACATGGTAGTCACTAGAACAGGGATGTCAAACTTATTTTGCCTCGGGGGCAGCATTCGGTCTTCAACGGAACTGAAAATTGGTTATATTTCCTCCCGTCAGGTCTCCCGAGTGGAGCTGCGGTCTGAGGCACTGCATCGCAGTGCTAGAGGCATCACTACAGACCCGGGTTCGATCCTGGGCTGTATCACAACTGGCTGTGATCGGGAGTCCCATAGGGTGGTGCACAACTGGCCCAGTGTCGCATGGGTTAGGGGAGGGTTTGGCCGGGGGGGCTTTACTTGGCTCATCATGCTCTTGTGGTGGGCTGGGTGCCTGCAGGCTGACCTCGGTCATCAGGTGAACGGTGTTTCCTCCGACACATTGATACGGCTGGCGGGCGGGTGTTAAGAAGTGTGGTTTGGCGGGTCATGTTTCGGAGGACGCATGACTTGATCTTCGCCTCCTAAGCCCGTTGGGGAGTTGTAGCGATGAGAAAAGATTGAAATTGGTGAGAAAAAAAAGGGGGTAATATATATATTTTTTGCGGCCGTAATCATTTGCAAAAAATAGTCCTCTATCCATCATTTTTTGAATTTTCAATGCTTCTTGACTGTCTAGCTTTCATTTCCGTGATTATTAGCGAGCTGAACAGTTAAGAAATTGAATGAATGTAGGTAAATTATCATTTCCACACAGTTTCGATTCGATTTTAGTCATTTTCAAGTATATTGCAAAAAAAATTATATATATTAATTATAAATTGTTTTACTTTGATTTTATTACTCAAACCATCCACGGGCCGAATTGTACGCCCTCTCTGGGCGGATGTTTGACACACCTGCACTAGATGGTCATGCTAGAAAGGACAAAAGTGGTGATATCTTCAGAACTCATGAGCAATTCCATGAGGTATTTGTCCTCAGTTCAGGGTTAGAGTTGGGGTCTATGTCAGAGGTTAAGTTAGGGGTAAGGGTTGAGGTTGGTGGTTCTAACAATAATTTTGGTCAGAAAGCACTGTACTTCTATTCTTTATTGATGACCGTGATCATTCTTATTTACCTTACACAACTTAGGGGATATAAACAGCAGAGTACAGTCATCCTCTTACTTAGCTCTCTGGCTGGCTTACAATAGATCTCCCTTCACTCCTACACACCCACCTAACACCACACCCCGTCGCTGAGAAGAGGTGGCGGCTGCTGGAATTAGAAGTTCTCTGGAAAGGCTCAGGCTATTTTAGAACGTTAGAATTAGAATAGACTTTTAGAACTACTGTTTGTCTGTTCTACTAATTCTAATTATAGGCTACCAGCTGGTCATGGCTAGAAGGGATACAGCTTTTGTCAGAATTAACTTTTCGTAGCAGGTTTAGGAGAATTTACACAGCAGGTTAGGATAATTAACGTAGCAGGTAAGGATAATTAGGTTAAGGTTAGGAAAAGGGTTAGGGTTAGCTAAAATGCAAAAAATGATCCCATCTACAGTGCTCACAGGGAACTGAGGGGAGTTGTTTTGTACCTAGTTGTGTAGATGCGTGCGTGGGAGTGATGAAAACCTTTCTGTTACAAATGAACATAGTAACATGCACAGTTTTGGTCCCAGACACTTTCATCTACTGTTTGAAACATCCTGTATTCCATTGTTCTTGAGTAGAACAACTATCACAATTATTTGCATGAGGACTCTGGCACCCCAATGGTGGAACAAGCTCCCCCACGACGCCAGGACAGCGTAGTCACTGACCACCTTCCGGAGACACTTGAAACCCT
>NC_140004.1:37298642-37351142 GCF_964263955.1 Coregonus lavaretus | reverse complement strand
GCCCATGATTTTGGAATGAGATGTTCGATACTTTTGGCAGTGTACTGTGAAATAGATAATAAACAAAAATGAAATGGACAATAACAAATTAACAGTAAACATTACACTCATAAAAATTCCAAATGAATAGAGACATTTCAAATGTCATATCATGGCTGTATACAGTGTTGTAGCGATGTGCAAATATTTAAAGTACAAAAGGGAAAATAAATAAACATAAATATGGGTTGTATTTACAATGGTGTTAGTTCTTCACTGGTTGCCCTTTTCTTGTGACAACAGGTCACACATTTTGCTGCTGTGATGGCACACTGTAACAAGGTGAGTAGGACGGAGCCAGGCGCAGGAGGTGGGAATCATAGAATAGGGTTTATTAGCCAATACAGCAGTCTGCAGCAATGTGTAAACCAAATACAGTGCGACCTAAATGCGTACTGGGAAAACAAAACACACGGGTGAATATCCGGCGATAAAAGTAACATAATGCTCAACACGAGCTAGTGACACCTCCACATGGAACAATAACACACAAAGACATGGGGGAGCAGAGGGGATAATTATACAGAGACTAATGAAGGGATATGTACCAGGTGTGTGTGAAAAACAAGACAAAACAAATGGAAAGAGGAGCGGCAGTGGCTAGAAGGCCGGTGACGATGAACGCCGAAACCTGCCCGAACAAGGAGATGAGGCAGCTTCGGAGGGAGTCGTGACACACACTGATAGATATGGGAGTTTATCAAAATTGGATCTGTTTTCGAATTCTTTGTGGATCTGTGTAATCTGAGGGAAGTATATCTCTCTCTCTCTCTCTCTCTCTCTCTCTCTCTCTCTCTCTCTCTCTCTCTCTCTCTCTCTCTCTCTCTCTGGTCTTTCACATTGTGCCATCAGACCGACCCCCCCTTTCTCAGCTTCCAGTATCAATGCCAGGGGGCTAGGGTCAGTCTGTTATATCTGGTGTTATTCTCCTGTTTTTCCAGTGTCCTGTGTGAATTTTAGTATGCTCCCTCTAATTCTCTGTCTCTCCCTCTCCTCCCGGAGGACCTGAGCCCTAGGACCATGCCGCAGGAGCAAAAGTATTCATCCCCCTTGGCGTTTTTCCTATTTTGTTGCATTACAACCTGTAATTTACATTTATTTGGGGGGGGGGGGGGGGGGATTTGTCCAAATTGGTGAAGTGAAATGAAAAAAATAACTGGTTTCAAAAAATTCTAAAAGATAAGTATATAACGGAAAACTGGTGCATGCATATGTGTTCACCCCCTTTGCTATGAAGCCCCTAAATAAGACCTGGTGCTACCAATTACCTTCAGAAGTCACATAATTAGTTAAATAAAGTCCACCTGTGTGCAATCTAAGTGTCACATGATCTCAGTATATATACACCTGTTCTGAAAGGCCACACTAAGCAAGGGGCACCAACAAGCAAACGGCACCATAAAGACCAAGGAGCTCTCCAAACAGGTCAGGAACAATGTTGTGGAGAAGTACAAATCAGGGTTGGGTTATAAAAAAATATTAAAAACTTTGAACATCCCACGGCGCACCATTAAATCCATTATTAAAAATGTTTTAGAATATGGCACCACAACAAACCTGCCAAGGGAGGGCCGCCCACCAAAACTGACTGACCAGGCAAGGAGGGCATTAATAAGAGAGACAACAAAGAGATCAAAGATAACCCTGAAGGAGCTGCAAAGCTCCACCACAGAGATTGGAGTATCTGTCCATAGGACCACTTTGAGCCGTACACTCCACAGAGCTGGGATTTATGGAAGTGACCAGAAAAAAGCCATTGCTTAAAGAAAAAAATAAGCAAACATGTTTGGTGTTCGCCAAAAGGCATGTGGGATACTCCCCAAACATATGGAAGAAGGTACTCTGGTCAGATGAGACTAAAATTTAGCTTTTTGGCCATCAAGGAAAACGCTATATATGGGCGTGAATAGTTATGCACGCTCAAGTTTTCTGTTTTTTTGTCTTATTTGTTGTTTGTTTCACAAGAAAAAATATTTTGCATCTTCAAAGTGGTAGGCATGTTGTGTAAATCAAATGATACAAACCCCCCAAAAATCAATTTTTATTCCAGGTTGTAAGGCAACAAAATAGGAAAAATGCCAAGGAGGGTGAATACTTTCGCAAGCCACTGTATCTGGCCTGATGACTCCTTGCTGTCCACAGTCCACCTGGTTGTGCTGCTACTCCAGTTTCAACTCTTCTGCCTGCGGCTATGGAACCCTGACCTGTTCACCGAACATGCTACCTTGTCCCAGACCAGACCTTTTCTCTCCACCGCACCTGCTATTTCAACCTCTAAATGCCCGTCTATGAAAAGCCAAGTGACATTTATTCCTGATGTAATGACCTGTTGCAACCTCTACAACCGCTGTGATTATTATTTGACCCTGCTGGTCATCTATGAATGTTTGAACATCTTGGAGAAAAATTGGGCCTTAATAGCCATGCACTGTTATAATCTCCATCCGGCACAGCCAGAAGGGGACTGGCCACCTCTCAGAGCCTGGTTCCTCTCTAGGTTTCTTCCTAGGTTTCTGCCTTTCTACTGAGTTTTTCCTAGCCACCGTGCTTCTAAATCTGCATTGCTTGCTGTTTGGGGTTTTAGGCTGGGTTTCTGTATAGCACTTTGTGATATTGCTGAATATGGTCTGACAGAATATGTGCAGAAGATCTAGGTGCTGCTGTAGGCCCTCCTTGGTTGGGGACAGGAGAACCAGATCATCAGCAAACAGTAGACATTTGACTTCAGATTCTAGTAGGGTGAGGCCGGGTGCTGCAGGCTGTTCTAGTGCCCTCGCCAATTCGTTGATATATATGTTGAAGAGGGTGGGGCTCAAGCTGCATCCCTGTCTCACCCCACGGCCCTGTGGAAAGAAATGTGTGTGTTTTTTTGCCATTTTTAACAACACACTTGTTGTTTCTGTACATGGATTTTATAATGTCATATGTTTTTCCCTCAACACCGCTTTCCATCAATTTGTACAGCAGACCCTCATGCCAAACGAAGTCAAAATATTTTTTGAAGTCAACAAAGCATGAGAAGACTTTCCCTTTCTTTTGGTTGGTTTGTTTGTCAGTTAGGGTGTGCAGGTTGAATACATGGTCTGTCGTACGGTAATTTGGTGAAAAGCCAATTTGACATTTGCTCAGTGCATTGTTTTCACTTAGGAAATATACGAGTCTGCTGTTAATGATAATGCAGAGGATTTTCCCAAGATTGCTGTTCACGCATATCCCACGGTAGTTATTGAGGTAAAATTTGTCTCCACTTTTGTGGATTGGGATGATCAGTCCTTGGTTCCAAATATTGTGGAAGATGCCAGAGCTGAGGATGATGTTAAAGAGGTTAAGTATAGCCAGTTGGAATTGGTGGTCTGTATATTTTATCATTTCATTTAGGATACCATCAACACCACAGGGTGTTGGGTTGGAGGGTTTGTATTTTATCCTGTAGTTCATTCAATATAATTGGATAATCCAGTGGGTTCTGGTAGTCTTTAATGGTTGATGCTGAGATTTGCATTTGATAATGTATATGTTTTTGCTGTTTGTTCTTTGTTATAGAGCCAAAAAGATTGGAGAAGTGGTTTATCCATACATCTCCATTTTGGATAGATAACTCTTTGTGTTGTTGTTTGTTTAGTGTGTTCCAATTTTCCCTGAAATGGTTAGATTCTATGGATTCTTCATTTACATTGAGCTGATTTCTGACGTGCTGTTCCTTCTTTTTCATGGTGTATTTCTGTATTGTTTTAGTGATTCACCATAGTGAAATCGTAGGCTCAGGTTTTCTGGGTCTCTATGTTCTTGGTTGGATAGGAATTTCTTTAGTAGGTTTTTGCATTCTTCATCAAACCATTTGTCATTGTTGTTCATTTTCTTAGGTTATCTGCTTAACATTTTTAGATTTGATAGGGAAGCTGAAAGGTCAAATATACTGTTTAGGTTTTCTACTGCCAAGTTTACACTTTCACTATTACAGTGAAACGTTTTGTCCAGGAAGTTGACTAAAAGGGATTTAATTAGTTGTTGCCTGATAGTTTTTTGATAGGTTTCTACACTACTTTCCTTCCATCTATAGCATTTCTTAATATTATGCAGTTATTTTGGCTTTGATGCCTCATGATTGAGTATTGCTCTGTTCAAGTAGACTGTGATTTTGCTGTGATCTGATAGGGGTGTCAGTGGGCTGACTGTGAACGCTCTGAGAGACTCTGTGTTGAGGTCAGTGATAAAGTAATCTACAGTACTACTGCCAAGGGATGAGATGTAGATTGAGAAGGGATTGTGGTCCTCTGTAGCTCAGCTGGTAGAGCACGGCGCTTGTAATGCCAAGGTAGTGGGTTCGATCCCCGGGACCACCCATACACAAAAAATGTATGCACGCATGACTGTAAGTCGCTTTGGATAAAAGCGTCTGCTAAATGGCTTATTATTATTATGTAGGTGTACCTACCATGAGAGTCCCCTCGAAGCCTACCATTGACTATGTACAGATTCAGCATGTGACAGAGCTGCAGGAGTTGTGACCCATTTTTGTTGGTTGTTTTGTCATAGTTGTGTCTAGGGGGGCATATTTGGGAGGGAATGCTGTCACCCCCAGGTAGGTATTTGTCCCCCTATCTCTGTTGAGATAATTTCCTTATTAATTTCTAGCCAGATGTAAAATGTTCCTGTTTTGACTTTATTTAATAGAGTGGGTTAGGTCTGCTCTATACCAAATTAGCATACCCCCTGAGTCTCTTCCCTGTTTCACACCTGGTAGTTTGGTGGATGGGACTACCAGCTCTCTGTAACCTAGGGAGCAACCAGTGAGTCTGTCTCCTCTATACCATGTTTCTTGTAGGATAACAATGTCTTTATTTCCAATTTCTTTGATGAAGTCTGGGTTCCTGCTCTGTAGGCCAAAGGCTGATGACAGGTTAAAGAAGGATTTTAAAGCCTTGAGACATTTGAGACATGGATTGTTTATGTGTGCCATTCAGAGGGTGAATGGGCAAGACAAAATATTTAACCCTCCCGTTGTCCTAGGGTCAAAATGACCCGCCACTGTGTTGAACCAACTATGTTTATTTTTTATATTTTTTGGATCATTTGTGAGAAGGAGGCAGTGATACTTTCTTTAAAGTCTCACTGCCTCCTTCTCACAAATGATCCCAAAAATATAAAAATTAAATAAAGTTGGTTCAACACAGTGGCGGGTCATTTTGACCCTAGGACAACGGGAGGGTTAAGTGCCCTTGAACCGGGTATAGTAGTAGGTGCCAGGCACACCAAATTGTGTCAAGAACTGCAACACTGCCTGCTTTTTCATGCTCAACAGTTTCCTGTGTGTATCAATAATGATCCACCACAAAAAGGACATCCAGCCAACTTGACACAACTGTGGGAAGCATTGTAGTCAACATGAGCCAGCATCCCTGTGGAACGCTTTTGACACCTTGTAGTCCATGCCCCGACAAATTGAGGCTGTTCTGAGAGCAAAAGGGGCTGCAACTCAATATTATGAAGGTGTTCTTAGTGTTTTGTACACTCAGTGTAGATACAAAGTGACTCGTTCTATTTTCCTCTCTCTCGCTGTCTATTTTCGGTGACATGCACACACACCTTGGTGCAGGCGGACATGAGACGCATGCACACCATACTGTATATCCAGATCTGACTATACAGAGGTCAGCCGAACACAGGGTTATGCATTGCCCCAGTTCCGCTAACACAGGAGTCGTAAACCTTTTCAGCTCGAGTTCCAAATGAGAAATTGACCATTCTTCTGTAACCCAAATAGTTACCTGGCAATAAATAATAATAACTAGTTGGGTGCTTACAGTACATCTGTCCTATTTCACACATGTATTATACAATTACTTTTTTGCGTATCCCACTCAGGCCTCTAGTGACAGATAAGCCTCTAGTGACAGATAGGCCTCTAGTGACAGATAGGTCTCTAGTGACAGATAGACCTCTAGTGACAGATAGGCCTCTAGTGACAGATAGGCCTCTAGTGACAGATAGGCCTCTAGTGACAGATAGGCCTCCAGTGACAGATTGGCCTCTAGTGACAGATAGGCATCTAGTGACAGATAGGCCTCTAGTGAAAGATAGGCCTCTAGTGACAGATAGGCCTCTAGTGACAGATAGGCCCCTCTCTCTGGTTTCCTGGAGGAAAAAAAGAAAGTATTGGTCTTCACAAAGTTTACTGCTTCAGTGTTTTTAGATATTTTTGTCAGATGTTACTATGGTATACTGAAGTATAATTACAAGCATGTCATAAGTGTCAAAGGCTTTTATTGACAATTACATTAAGTTTATGCAAAGAGTCAATATTTGCAGTGTTGATCCTTGTTTTTCAAGACCTCTGCAATCCGCCCTGGCATGCTGTCAATTAACTTCTGGGCCACATCTTGACTGATGGCAGCCCATTCTTGCATAGTCAATGCTTGGAGTTTGTCAGAATTTGTGGGGTTTTGTTTGTCCACCCGCCTCTTGAGGATTGACCACAAGTTCTAAATGGGATTAAGGTCTGGGGAGTTTCCTGCCCATGGACCCAAAATGTCAATGTTTTGTTCCCCGAGCCACTTAGTTATCACTTTTGCCTAATGGCAAGGTGCTCCATCATGCTGGAAAGGGCATTGTTCGTCACCAAACTGTTCTTGGATGGTTGGGAGAAGTTGCTCTCGGAGGATGTGTTGGTACCATACTTTATTCATGGCTGTGTTCTTAGGCAAAATTGTGAGTGAGCCCAATCCCTTGGCTGAGAAGCAACCCCACACATGAATGGTCTCAGGATGCTTTACTGTTTGCATGACACAGGACTGATGGTAGCGCTCACCTTGTCTTCTCCGGACAAGCTTTTTTCCGGATGCCCCAAACAATCGGAAAGGGGATTCATCCAAGAAAATGACTTTACCCCAGTCCTCAGCAGTCCAATCCCAGTACCTTTTGCAAAATATCAGTCAGTCCCTGATGTTTTTCCTAGAGAGAACTGGCTTCCTCGCTGCCCTTCTTGACACCAGGCCATCCTCCAAAAGTATTTGCCTCACTGTGCGTGCAGATGCACTCACACCTGCCTGCTGCCATTCCTGAGCAAGCTCTGCACTGGTGGTGCCCCAATCCCGCTGCTGAATCAACTTTAGGAGACGGTCCTGGCGCTTGCTGGACTTTCTTGGGCGCCCTGAAGCCTTCTTCACAACAATTGAACCTCTCTCCTTGAAGTTCTTGATGATCCGATAAATGGTTGATTTAGGTGCAATCTTGCTAGCAGCAATATCCTTGCCTGTGAAGCCCTTTTTGTGCAAAGCAATGATAACGGCACGTGTTTCCTTGCAGATAACCATGGTTAACAGAGGAAGAACAATGATTTCAAGCACCACCCTCATTTTAAAGCTTCCAGTCTGTTATTCTAACTCAATCAGCATGACAGAGTGATCTCCAGCCTTGTCCTCGTCAACACTCTCACCTGCGTTAACGAGAGAATCACTGACATGATGTCAGCTGGTGCTTTTGTGGCAGGACTGAAATGCAGTGGAAATGTTTTTTGGGGATTAAGTTCATTTTCATGGCAAAGAGGGACTTTGCAATTAATTGCAATTCATCTGATCACTCTTCATAACATTCTGGAGTATATGCAAATTGCCATCATAAAAACTGAAGCAGCAGACTTTGTGAAAATTAATATTTGTGTCATTCTCAAAACTTTTGACCACGACTGTACAGCGTCCCACTTCAGGGTGCTACCTGTATGTGGGTATGGGTTGTGTTGCTGTTAATCAAATGATGGAGCACATTACAGTATGTGCTTGACTAACATTGGTATCATAAACATGGTGTGTGTATGGGATACACTATCACACTTACCCCATAATCACAGGTTAGTTAGTCAAACATCATTACAATGTGAAGAAAAAACGCATACCCAAACACCATTCAGCCCAGCTTAAATGAGAAAAGGGGAAATCAGGTGCTCGTCTGAAGGACTTGAAAATCCAAAAAACATTCCTTACCTCAGAATACTCCGGGGGTACCAGGATACTCCTGGGGTAAGGAATGTTTCTTGGAATATTATAATGTGCTCCATCACATGATGAACAGAAACACCAATCATAGCTTACACAACTCTGCACACATTGTTATGTCATCTCAAGTCGTCATAAGTCTACTGAAAACACAACAAAGAGTTTGTTATTTTACTGACTTAAAGGCGTCACTGTGACTCCAGCAAGTGTTGGTGTTCTAAAAATAAAACAATAAGGCCATAGATTCCTGTTATTAGGCACTGTGAGTTGTGGTACCTCCTCCATGGCTGGATTACAGACCAGGGGTAAATAGTTAGGTAAAGCCAGTCAGAGGGGCTTTATGGGAGGTGACACACAGGGACATGTCACAGTGAGTCGGCAGAAATACCAGAGCCCTCAGAAGTCCCCCTGTGGCACTCACAAACCCCGCCTGAACCCTAGCCTGATCCAGAGGCATGGAAGGCCGTTTCTATTTATCAGACTAGTGTTCACTTGCAGTGTGTTTCTAAGGTTTTTGGATTCGTCCAAAACAAATCATGAGTACTTTATGTCTACACCTGCAAATTAAATCAAATGCACGTCACTTTGAATGAGGTTCTGGGCCTGTGAATGGTTCTGGACCAGTGGAAGGTTCTGGACCAGTGGAAGGTTCTGGGCTAGTGGAATCTTTCATAGACATGGATGTAAAGAAGGACCAGTACACTCCAACACATACCTTTAGAATAGTCTGCATGACAACCAGCAGAGCAGCCCTGTAAAACCCTCTCCTATTGGTTCTTAAATTCTGTTTTTCTTGCCCTTCTCCTCCTCTCTTCCACTCAACCCTGCCCTTCTCCTCCTCTTCTCCTCTCTTCCCTGACATCCCCACTCAGCTCTGTAACCCCACCTCTTTGTTTTCAGCTAACTGCTCTTACAGTAGCTTGAGGCATGGCTGACTCTACATAAATATAGAGCTGTATTGTTTTCAGCTAACTGCTCTTACAGTAGCTTGAGGCATGGCTGACTCTACATAAATATAGAGCTGTATTGTTTTCAGCTAACTGCTCTTACAGTACAGCTTGTGACATGGCTGACCCTACATAAATATAGAGCTGTAAACGCACACTAAAGGAATACGTTTAAACCGCCGATCCTGAAGAATCCTCTTGGATCCTGGAGGTTGTTTACCAAGCCTTGATGAATGAGTTGAAAGGAGCCAGCATATGGGTATTCAGTTTAGGGATAGATGTGCGCGTTCACACACACACACACACACACACACACACACACACACACACACACACACACACACACACACACACACACACACACACACACACACACACACACACACACACACACACACACACACACACACACACACACACAGACACACACACACAGAAGGATTAGTGTCTGTACAGAAGGTGGGGCTCCATTGTGGCAGCATTAGGCCTCATTAGAACATTACCAGCGTGACGCCTGCTGTGTGGTCAGAGCTCTCCAGATGTTCCTCACACTGTCTACTCAACAGAGTGAGTGTGTGTGTGTGTGTGTGTGTGTGTGTGTGTGTGTGTGTGTGCGTGTGTGTGTGCGTGTGCGTGTGTGTGTGCGTGTTTGCGTGTGTGTGTGCACCCGTGCATGGTTGCGTGCGTGCATGTGTGTGTCCATGGCTGTGTGTGTCCATGGCTGTGTGTGTGTCCATGACTGTGTGTGTCCACAGCTGTGTGTGTCCATGGCTGTGTGTGTCTATGGCTGTGTGTGTCCATGGCTGTGTGTGTCCATGGCTATGTGTTTCCATGGCTGTGAGTGTCCATGGCTGTGTGTGTCCATAGCTGTGTGTGTCCATGGCTGTGAGTGTCCATGGCTGTGTGTGTCCATGGCTGTGTGTTCATGGCTGTGTGTGTCCATGGCTGTGCATACATGTGTACGTCTGTGTGTGCATGGGTGCGTGTGTGTGTGTGCGTGTCCATCCATGTACTGTGTATGACTGTGTGCATCTGTCCATCCATGATTTGATATTGACAAATGTTCCACATAAATATTCTGCGGTTGGTGTTTTTTGTAATGATTTAAGTGACCATTGTGCTGTTGTTGCTGTTAGAAATACTAAGGTTCCAAAGACAAATCCACGTTTTATTCGTAAGAGAAATTTGAAGTGTTTTAATGAGCAGGCTTTCTTTCATGATTTGTTTTATTTTGACTGGAGCAAGATTGAGCTTATCCCTGATGTGGAAACTGCCTGGATATTCTTTCATGATGGTTTTTTCCAAATAGTAAACAAACATGCACCATTCCGCAGGTTCAGGGTTAAAGGGCGGGATAATCCATGGTTTTCTTCTGAGCTGTCTTGTATTATTCACGACCGTAATCTAGCCTGGGCTAAAGCAAGGAAATCTTGTTCTGATGCTGATTGGCTTATTTTTAGGCAGTTAAGAAACAAGTGTTCTTTTCTTCTCAGGAAGGCCAAGTCTGAATATTTTATGTCTGTTACCACTGATAACCTGAATGACCCTAGAAAGTTTTGGAATGCTATTAAGTCTATGTCTGGTAACAGTAATGTTAATGAATTACCGTCATGTGTTTTGAAGGACTCTGTTGCTATATATGACAAAACTGAAATGCTGAATTGTTTCAATGAGCACTTTGTATCATCTGGTAGGCTGTTTGATTCAGTGTCCTCTGTCTCTGTACAACCCTGTGTGGATGAACCAGTGTCCTCTGTCTCTGTACAACCCTGTGTGGATGAACCAGTGAGAGCTGGTCAAACTTTTAGTTTTCTGCCATTCTCAGTGCAGGTGGTACATAAAGCCCTGAAATCCTTAGATCAAAGAAAGCCTGCAGGTCCTGATCTTTTGGATCCCTGCTTTTTAAATCTGGCAGCTGATTTCATAGCTGAACCACTTACATATCTGTTCAATCTAACCCTGGAATGTAATGAAATTCCAAAGATCTGGAAATCAGCATTTGTCCTACCACTTTTAAAAGGGGGAGATCCAACTCTTTTAAATAATTATAGGCCAATCTCAAAGCTGTCACCCCTGGTGAAAATACTTGAAACCCTTGTAAGTGAACAGCTAAAAGAGTTTTTATTTACTAACTCTATTTTATCAATGTATCAATCGGGCTTCAGGAAGAAGCATAGCACAATTACAGCAGCCATGAAGGTTTTAAATGATATCACTGAAGCCCTTGACAAAAAACAGCACTGTGTCTCACTTTTTATTGATCTCTCTAAGGCTTTTGATACAGTTGATCATGCTATACTAAGGCAGAGATTGTTGAGTGTAGGTCTTTCGGAGCATGCAGTTGCATGGTTTGCTAACTATCTGTCTGATAGAACTCAGTGCACTCAATTTGATGGGCTTATGTCTGTTAAATTGTCTGTCCTGAATGGTGTGCCCCAGGGCTCTGTACTTGGTCCTCTCTTATTCACTATTTATATTAATGATTTAGACAAAAATGTCCAAAATGCACAACTTCATTTTTATGCTGATGATACTGTTATTTACTGTTGTGCCTCATCTCTTACAAAAGCTTTCCAGAACTTGCAAACTGCTTTTTATACTGTTCAACATACCTTGTGTCAATTGAAGCTTATCCTCAACACTGACAAAACTAAACTAATGGTGTTTTCTAATGCAAGAAATAGACCTCTGAACCTTTCACCTGTTATTACCTGTCAGGGCAAGGAGATTGAGGTTGTAACCTCATATAAATATCTTGGAATTCTAATTGATGACGGCCTCTCTTTTAAATTGCATATTCAACAACTTACAAAAAAATTGAAGCTGAAATTGGGATTTTATTTTAGGAATAAGGCCTGTTTTTCTTTTGAAGCCAGAAGGAGGCTAGTATCAGCTACATTTATGCCTTTACTAGATTATGGGGATATTTTATATATGAATGCTTCCGCTCAGTGTTTGAGATCAATTGACACTCTTTATCATGGTACTTTGAGATTTATTTTAAACTGCAAAACCCTTACGCACCACTGTACTTTGTATACCAGGGTTGGCTGGCCTTCTCTAGTCACTCGTAGGCTCAGTCACTGGTATACTTTTATTTACAAAGCCATTTTGGGTTTACTACCTTTTTATTTGGGCATTTTTATTGTTCAGAAATGTGGTGGGTACTCTCTTCGTTCACTGGACTTTATCCTGCTAACTGTTCCAAATGTCAGAACTGAATTTGGTAAAAGGTATTTTATGTACTCTGCGCCATCGTCTTGGAACACCTTACAAAATAATTTTAAACTGGAAGAACTTGTCCCGATTGGTGTTTTTAAATCTCTGATGAAGGATTTTGAGGCTGATTCCCTGACCTGTCAATGTTTTTAATTTGCTGTTTTTGATATTGTTATACTCTTGTGAATTCATGAATGGTTTTTTACTAGATTACTTGTAGTTTTTCATGTTGTCTGTCTGTAATCTTTTGTAATGACTTGGTGCTGCCTATCTTGGCCAGGACGCTCTTGAAAAAGAGATTTTAAATCTCAATGAGCCCTTCCTGGTTAAATAAAGGTTAAATAAAAAAAATAAAAAAAATGAGAATAGGAAGTTAGGAAATGAGGAAGGGAAAAGGATAACTTTCTTCTTTTGCCAGTTGACAAAAAAAGGAAGACATAACAACAAAGGAAGAACAAGAGATATGAAAGAGAAAAAGTCAAGGCTCCTTACTCTAAAGATCTAAAGACAGGAAGACAGAAGAAGACAACGCTGACTAAAGATCTGAGGAGCATTTGACTTTCATGTTTTCAGGTACAGGTGGTGCTAAAGGAGGAACAGGGAGGAGGTATGGAACGATAGAGGGATCTGAGGCTTGGGGAGGGGGGAGGGGAGGAGGAAGGTTGAAGGGCAAATTGGAAGCATGAGCTTCTTAGGTGGGGCAAATGGGGAGGAGGGGGTAGGAGTGTTGTTTGGTCTTGGGATTCTGTGGTTAAGACAGACAGACCCTTTTTCAATGGGGGGGGGGGGGGGGGGGGGGTTAACAGCTGTTGGTGTCTCCCACCTGGTGCTCAAGTGTCTGGCTGCTGGTTGGCTGATTGCCTAGCTGTGACTGGTTGATTGACTGGTTGAGACTGGGTTCATTGGGTACAGTACCATCTAAACTGAGCTGGTTAACTGCATCCCACATAGCAGGTGACTCTCTCTCTCTCCTCTCTGTCTCTGTCTCTCTCCCTCTCTCCAACTCTTTGATACCTGCACCTTTTCTTCCTCTCTCTCTTTCTATCTTTATTTCTTTCTTTCTTCCCTCCTTTTACAACTCCTCTCCTTGCATCTCCCATATGCTGTTAAACAGCCCCAGGCTCTGACTCTGGGTGCTCACACAGCAAATAGAGGACAGAGAAGAGAAAACAGAAAGAAAAGAATTAAAGAGTGGGGTAAGTGCAGTAATGGTTGATTCAAAGAACAAAGCAGTTCATTAGTTGCTTTGTAGCACGCAAACAAAGGTAGCAGCTGCACCACTGAACAGTAACAGAGGTGAATTAGACCAAACCCTCAGTTATACTGCACTGTACTCATTCTGCATTGTGTGGATTGTTCACTCCTCTCCCTCAGTCATAAGGATACATTGCTTATAATGGTATTCATACATACAGAGGAAAATATATTCTAACGCATTGTGTCTACGTATTGTCCTTTTTTTTAATGCTACCGTGTGAGAGCTGAGAAGTATTCCACGTGCACCCCTTGACGTAGGCACTCAGAATGAACAGAAAAGGATGTTCAATCATACACAGTGACCTACAGAATGAACCACTGGCAGACAGTATCAAAGTGAATGTTGGCTGGAATCAGGTCAGTGTGTGTGTGTGTGTGTGTGTGTGTGTGTGTGTGTGTGTGTGTGTGTGTGTGTGTGTGTGTGTGTGTGTGTGTGTGTGTGTGTGTGTGTGTGTGTGTGTGTGTGTGTGTGTGTGTGTGCGTGTGTGTGTGTGTAACCTGAGACGTCGCGTCTCATTACTTCTCACTCAACAGGTGAGAGCACAGCTGCACACAAAGTATACATCTGTCATAGGGGAGGGGACAGGAGAGGAGAGGAGAGGAGAGGAGAGGAGAGGAGAGGAGAGGAGAGGAGAGGAGAGGAGAGGAGAGGAGAGGAGAGGAGAGGAGAGGAGAGGAGAGGAGAGGAGAGGAGAGGAGAGGAGAGTAAGGATGGGGTGGGCAGGGGAAAGGAGAGGTAGGGAGGTAGATAGGGAGGTTGAGAGGGGGGAGGATGGATGATGGAGCACAAAACACAGCTGTACCCTCAAACACACACAAACACATACACACAAACACACGTACACACCAAGGCCAGCCCTGATGCGGCTGTAGATAAGCAATGCCAAGTCACCCCACTTCCTCCTTCTGTGTGATTGATGGGTCACCATCAGCCCTCTTGACCAATCACGAGGAGACATACGGGTCAATGGTCAAACCAGAAGAGATAACCCGCTGGACCCACAGAGTTCCACTCATAGAATTAGGAATTAGAATACTAGAATGGACATGAACCTTCTTACAACAGTATAAAAGGTCAGCCATTTTGGACAGGGAGTTGGTCAACCATGGTTTGCCAGTGCTGTGATAAGATATTGTGTAAAACAATGAATTTGAAGGTTATCTGCACTGTATGTTTGTTAGCTAGCTAGCCAGCCAGATTTAGAGGAATGATTCCATTCATTTTTCAAATTAACTGTCAATATGCAGTCAATCCACAGCCATAGTCCCAGTCGGCATTATATAGAATGCCCGCCTGTGGAGAAAACAACCTGTAGTTACCTAGGTTACCCCATTGGCCTACAGCAACAACTTCACCCTTTTCAAATTCAATTTTATTGTTGCTACCAACCGGAACATTAAGCTAGCCAAGACCAACAACACAAACAAATGGTATATACAGCTACAAGTAGTGAGTGGAGTTACAAATTTACTATATTAAACAAGTTATATGTCTTACCTGCGATAAAATGTTTCCACACGCATAGCTACTTGTAGCATATTTGGACACCGGGTCCCCACATTTCCCACCCTCCCATGCCAAATAGCCTGATGCCACAGGGCTCTTCTCGCAGGCTCTATTTCCCTACGTGGGAGAGTTGCGATCCGTAGGTCAGGATTTTTGACCTAGTTACATGCACATTGAACACAGCAACGTTTCAGCATGTTTTGTTATTTCTGTATATAGCAAAAAATCGATGTCGAAGTTGGCTCTTTTACAATGGGGGTGAACGGGAAGAATGTTTGTTTTGTTGGCGTGGTCGAGAGGAATTCCTTATTATTACTTGAATATCGACTCAGAGTATACTATGGCTGAAATAAAATAAATTGACACATTTCTGGTCTGTTTAAAAAGTTGGTATAATACCTGCCTGATATGTATTTATAATTATATGACTATATTTTTGGTTGATAATAATTATATTGCACAATTTCTGATATATCACATGCCTTACTTTTATTTTCCTGTATCAGTCAAATTAGGAAATGCATCACCTATGCCACTACTGCCATTCATTCCAATTGGACTGGTTTGGATATCTCCCTGATCACAATGGCTGCCATTTTCATACTATTTTGGAACTTTGAGGGTTTATGACATGGCCCCTCTAGTAATTTAATAGATAGATGCCGTAAAGGAGTCAATGGAACGCAGACATTCCATTCTGTGTTCCATTGACCAGATTGGCACACATTCAACAAATCTGATCTAACAAAGTGAATATTTGTCAAATCTGTCCTGATTTATGTATTGTAACAGGCCCACTATGTGGATATATTTGGCTGTTTTCTCTGCATAACATGTAAAAGTTGTCCCTTTTCAGGTTTAGAAGAAGTGACTGCTAAATTCTAACTCCCGTTCGTATATGCTGGTTAGCATGGCTAGCATACAGAAATCAACTGTAATGCAGTTGATTGGTAATGTTGACATTAACGTGTGTTGGGGTTGACATCCATACAAGCATTATACTCCAATTTTTTCCTCAACATAGTGTGAAATACACATATACAGTGCATTCAGAAAGTGTTCAGATTCCTTGACTTTTTCCACATTTTGTTACGTTACAGCCGTATTCTAAAATTGATTAAATTGTTAAATTTTTCTCATCAATCTACTCACAATACCCCATAATGACAAAGCAAAAACAGGTTTTTAGACATTTTTGCAAATGTTTTACAAATAAAAAATGGAAATATCATATTTACATAAGTATTCAGACCCTTTACTCAGTACTTTGGCAGCGATTACAGCCTTGAGTCTTCTTGGGTATGACGCTACAAGCTTGGCACACCTATATTTGGGGAGTTACTCCCATTCTTCTCTGCAGATCCTCTCAAGCTCTGTCAGGCTGGATGGGGAGCGTTGCCGCCCAGCTATTTTCAGGTCTCTCCTGAGATGTTCGATCGGGTTCAAGTCCGGGCTCTGGCTGGGCCACTCAAGGACAATCAGAGACTTGTCCCGAAGCCACTCCTGCGTTGTCTTGGCTGTGTGCTTAGGGTCGTTGTCCTGCTGGAAGGTGAACCTTCATCCCAGTGTGAGGTCCTGAGAGCTCTGGAGCAGGTTTTCATCAAGGATCTCTCTGTACTTTGCTCCGTTCATCTTTCCCTCGATCCTGACTAGTCTTCCAGTCCCTGCCGCTGAAAAACATCCCCACAGCATGATGCTGCCACCACCATGCTTCCCCGTAGGGATGGTGTCAGGTTTCCTCCAGACGTGACGCTTGGCATTCAGGCCAAAGAGTTCAATCTTGGTTTCATCAGACCTGAGAATCTTGTTTCTCATGGTCTGAGAGTACTTTAGGTGCCTTTTGGCAAACTCCAAACGGGCTGTCATGTGCCTTTTACTGAGGAGTGGTTTCCATCTGGCCACTCTATCATAAAGGCCTGATTGGTGGAGTGCTGCAGAGATGGTTGTCCTTCTGGAAGTTTCTCCCATCTCCACAGAGGAACTCTGGAGCTCTGTCAGAGTGACCATTGGGTTCTTGGTCACATCCCTGACCAAGGCCCTTCTCCCCCAATTGCTCGGTTTGGACGGGGCAGCCGAGTCTTGGTGGTTCCAAACTTCTTCCATTTAAGAATGATGGAGGACACTGTGTTCTTGGGGACCTTCAATGCTGCAAAAAAATGTTGGGTACCCTCGACACAATCCTGTCTTGGAGCTCTACGGACAATTCCTTCGACCTCATGGCTTGGTTTTTGCTCTGACATGCACTGTAAACTGGGGGACCTTATATAGACAGATGTGTGCCTTTCCAAATCATGTCTATTCAATTGAATCTACCACAGGTGGACTCCAATCAAGTTGTAGAAACATCTCAAGGATGATCAATGGAACAGGATGCACCTGAGCTCAATTTCGAATCTCATAGCAAAGGGTCTGAATACTTACGTAAATAAGGTATTTTTCTTTTGCAAAAATGTCTAAACCTGTTTTCGCTTAGTCAGTATGGGGTACTGTGTGTACATTGCATTTTTTTATTTTATTTCACCTTTATTTAACCAGGTAAGCCAGTTGAGAACAAGTTCTCATTTACAACTGCGACCTGGCCAAGATAAAGCAAAGCAGTGCGATAAAAACAACAACAACACAGAGTTACATATGGAATAAACAAAACGTACAGTCAATAACACAGTATAATATCTATATACAGTGTGTGCAAATGTAGTAAGTTATGGAGGTAAGGCAATAAATAGGCCATAGTGCAAAATAATAACAATTTAGTATTAACACTGGAGTGATAGATGTGCAGAAGATGATGTGCAAATAGAGATACTGGTGTGCAAATGAGCAAAATAAATAACAATGTAAATAACAATATGGGGATGAGGTAGTTGGTTGGGCTAATTACAAATCGGCTGTGTACAGGTGCAGTGATCGGTAAGCTGCTCTGACAACTGATGCTTAAAGTGAGGGAGATAAGTGTCTCCAGCTTCAGAGATGTTTGCAGTTTGTTCCAGTCATTTGCAGCAGAGAACTGGAAGGAATGGCGGCCAAAGGAGGTGTTGGCTTTGGGGATGACCAGTGAGATATACCTGCTGGAAAGCATACTACGAGTGGGTGTTGCTATGGTGACCAATGAGCTAAGATAAGGTGGGGATTTGCCTAGCAGTGATTTATAGATGACCTGGAGCCAGTGGGTTTGGCGACGAATATGTAGTGAGGGCCAGCCAATGAGAGCATACAGGTCACAATGGTGGGTAGTATATGGGGCTTTGGTGACAAAACGGATGGCACTGTGATAGACTACATCCAGTTTGCTGAGTAGAGTGTTGGAAGCTATTTTGTAAATTACATCGCCGAAGTCAAGGATCGGTAGGATAGACCGTTTTATGAGTGCATGTTTAGCAGCATGAGTGAAGGAGGCTTTGTTGTGAAATAGGAAGCCGATTCTAGATTTAACTTTGGATTGGAGATGCTTAATGTGAGTCTGGAAGGAGAGTGTACGGTCTAACCAGACACCTAGGTATTTCTAGTTGTCCACATATTCTAAGTCAGACCCGCCGAGAGTAGTGATTCTAGTCGGGCGGGCGGGTGCAAGCAGCGATCGATTGAAGAACATGCATTTAGTTTTACTAGCGTTTAAGAGCAGCTGGAGGCCACGGAAGGAGTGTTGTATGGCATTGAAGCTCGTTTGGAGGTTTGTCAACACAGTGTCCAATGAAGGGCCAGATGTATACAAAATGGTGTCGTCTGCGTAGAGGTGGATCTGAGAGTCACCAGAAGCAAGAGCGACATCATTGATATACACAGAGAAAAGAGTCGGCCCGAGATTTGAACCCTGTGGCACCCCCATAGAGACTGCCAGAGGTCCAGACAACAGGCCCTCTGATTTGGCACATTGAACTCTATCTGAGAAGTAGTTGGTGAACCAGGCGAGGCAGTCATTTGAGAAACCAAGGCTATTTAGTCTGCCAATAAGAATGCGGTGATTGACAGAGTCAAAAGCCTTGGCCAGGTCAATGAAGACGGCTGCACAGTACTGTCTTTTATCGATCGCGGTTATTATATTGTTTAGGACCTTGAGCGTGGCTGAGGTGCACCCAAGACCAGCTCGGAAACCAGATTGCATAGCGAAGAAGGTACGGTGGGATTCGAAATGGTCGGTGTTCTGTTTGTTAACTTGGCTTTCAAATACTTTCAAAAGGCAGGGCAGGATGTATATAGGTCTGTAACAGTTTGTATCTAGAGTGTCACCCCCTTTGAAGAGGGGGATGACCGCGGCAGCTTTCCAATCTCTGGGGATCTCAGATGATACGAAAGAGAGGTTGAACAAGCTAGTAATAGGGGTTGCGACAATTTTGGTAGCTAATGTTAGAAAGTAAGGGTCCAGATTGTCTAGCCCAGCTGATTTGTAGGGGTCCAGATTTTGCAGCTCTTTCAGAACATCAGCTATCTGATTTTGGGTGAAGGAGAAGCGGGGGGGGTGGGGGGGCATGGGCAAGTTGCAGCGAGGGGTAAGAGCTGGTGGCCGGGGTAGGGGTAGCCAGGTGGAAAGCATGGCCAGCCGTAGCAAAATACTTGTTGAAATTCTCGATTATCGTAGATTTATCGGTGGTGACAGTGTTTCCTAGCCTCAGTGCAGTGGGTAGCTGGGAGGAGGTGCTCTTATTCTCCATGGACTTTACAGTGTCCCAAAACTTTTTGGAGTTAGTGCTACAGAATGCAAATTTCTTTTTGAAAAAGCTAGCCTTTGATTTCCTAACTGATTGTGTACATTGGTTCCTGACTTCCCTGAAAAGTTGCATATCGCGGGGGCTGTTCGATGCTAATGCAGTATGCCACAGGATGTTTTTGTGCTGGTCAAGGGCAGTCAAGTCTGGGGTGAACAAGGGGCTATATCTGCTCTTAGTTCTGCATTTTTTGAATGGGGCATGCTTATTTAAGACTTTCAACTCCCTCCAAAGATTTTCTATGGGGTTGAGATCTGGAGACTGGCTAGGCCACTCCAGGACCTTGAAATGCTTCTTACGAAGCCACTCCTTCGTTGCCCGGGCGGTGTGTTTGGGATCATTGTCATGCTGAAAGACCCAGCCACATTTCATCTTCAATGCCCTTGCTGATGGAAGGAGGTTTTCACTCAAAATCTCACGATACATGGCCCCATTCATTCTTTCCTTTACACGGATCAGTCGTCCTGGTCCCTTTGCAGAAAAACAGCCCCAAAGCATGATGTTTCCACCCCCATGCTTCACAGTAGGTATGGTGTTCTTTGGATGCAACTCAGCATTCTTTGTCCTCCAAACACGACGAGTTGAGTTTTTACCATATGACATTCTCCCAATCCTCTTCTGGATCATCCAAATACACTCTAGCAAACTTCAGACGGGCCTGGACATGTACTGGCTTAAGCAGGGGCACACGTCTTGCACTGCAGGATTTGAGTCCCTGGCGGCGTAGTGTGTTACTGATGGTAGGCTTTGTTACTTTGATCCCAGCTCTCTGCAGGTCATTCACTAGGTCCCCCTGTGTGGTTCTGGGATTTTTGCTCACCGTTCTAGTGATCATTTTGACCCCACGGGGGGAAATCTTGCGTGGAGCCCCAGATCGAGGGAGATTATCAGTGGTCTTGTATGTCTTCCATTTCCTAATAATTGCTCCCACAGTTGATTTCTTCAAACCAAGCTGCTTACCTATTGCAGATTCAGTCTTCCCAGCCTGGTGCAGGTCTACAATTTTGTTTCTGGTGTCCTTTGACAGCTCTTTGGTCTTGGCCATAGTGGAGTTTGGAGTGTGACTGTTTGAGGTTGTGGACAGGTGTCTTTTATACTGATAACAAGTTCAAACAGGTGCCATTAATACAGGTAACGAGTGGAGGACAGAGGAGCCTCTTAAAGAAGAAATTACAGGTCTGTGAGAGCAAGAAATCTTGCTTGTTTGTAGGTGACCAAATACTTATTTTCCACCATAATTTGCAAATAAATTCATTAAAAATCCTACAATGTGATTTCTGGATTTTTTTTTCTCATTTTGTCTGTCAAAGTTGACGTGTACCTATGATGAAAATTACAGGCCTCTCTCATCTTTTTAAGTGGGAGAACTTGCAACTAAATACTTTTTTTCCCCACTGTATATATAACATGGGGGGTTGGAAGTGATGCAGACAATTACATTGATGGAAGTTACAATCTATCTGCAATATTAAGCTGATCTACTCCCTAGAAAAACAACAAAAAAAACAACACCTATCTGCAATATTAAGCTGATCTACTCCCTAGAAAAAAAATAAAAAAATAATAATAATAATAATAAGTTATTGATGGTTTTGTGTTACAGGAGCGGGTCGCTGTTCCAGAGCGATCCACATGGTGTCCTCCTCCAACAACCTTAGGCACCTCATCACTCACAGTCTGGACTAATCAGTATCCTATTGGGAGAGTGGGGGAGCCAAACTCCAGTGTGCTCCGACTCCTACCAATTCACCCGGGAGCTACGCAAAGTGTTTGACACCTCTCAGGTGGTGTCGGGGCACGAGGCTGGGAGGAGGCTCACGGCCTGTCAGCAGGGTGACCATTCGGTGGCAGACTAGTCCGTGGAGTTTGGGACCCAGGCTCGAGAGGCAGGATGGGAAGAGGGCGCACTGGTCTTCCTTTACATTCAGGGGCTATCGGAGGGGATGAAGGACAATCTCTCCTTCAGGGAGCTGCCTGAGTGACTGGATGGCCTCGTCGACCTCTCGGTGTGGGTAAACAATCAGTGTCTTGAGAGGGCGCACGAGAGAGGGATGATGCATGGCTGGCATCTGCGTCCCCCTATCAGCCTGGAAGCTTTCCGCCGATTCAGGGAGGAGACGCCTCAGGAGGAGGCTATGCAGCTGGGTGCGGCGCGCTTGTCCGGGATGGAGAGTCAGAGGCATCAGCACCAGAGACGTTGCCTGTATTGCACCCAGGCAGGTCACCACTGTGACTCATGCCCGGAGAAGCCGGGAAACAGGAGGGCTCGCTAATACCGGGAGGGGTGCTAGCGAGCCGGAACCGAAAGCCCAACTCCATTGACGCCAAGACTTTTCTCCCCGTCAGGGTTCAGTGGGCCCGCGCTGTGCGTCGGGCACATGCACTGGTGGATTCTGGGGCCGGGGGAAACCTGATGGACGCGGGGCTGGCCCAAGGGTGGAGCATACATCCTTCTCCGAGCCGGTTCCAGTCATGGGCCTGGATGGCCGGCCGTTGGGGTCGGGCTTCATCACCCGGCGCACTGTCCCTGTGAGTGTCCGGGTGGCAGGGGGGCTATGGGAGGATATCCAGTTTTTCATTGTGGACTCTCCGGAGTGTCCCCTCGTCCTCGGGCATCCCTGGCTGGTCGTCCACGGGGTGGCTCATCCAGGAGGGAGGCTCCACCCCTATCCTGTTCCGGTCTCCACCGACCACTCATCAGTCCAAACCACCGTCCCAGACCACCTATCAGTCCTCACCTCTTCCCCAGGTCCCGCACTCCGAACCGCCTACCGCCCTAGCGGCGGTTTCCACCAGGAGGACGGTGGCTACAGACTCCGTCACCGGCCCAGACCTGACAGGCGTTCCCCGGGAGTATTGAAATCTGGGGGAGGTGTTTAGTAAGAGGTATGCCAAGGGTCAACCTCCTCAAAGGCCATACGACTGCGCTATCGATCTCCTGCCGGGTGCAATGCCCACACGAGGGCGATTGTTTTCCTTGTCCCGGCCGGAGACGCTGGCCATGAAGTAGTATATCAACGAGGCACTCGTCGAGGGTCACATCTGCCCCTCTACCTCACCCACGGGCGTGGGCTTCTTCTTCGTGGGGGAAAAGGACGGTGGGCAGCGGCCGTGGATTGATTACCGGGCGCTTAACGACATCACGGTTAAGAACCGCTACCCACTCACCCTGATGACGACGGCTTTCAAGTCATTGCAGGGATCCCGGGTCTTCACCAAGCTGGACTTACGAATTGCCTACAACCTAGTGAGGATTTGGGAGGGGGACGAGTGGAAGACGGCTTTTAACACACGTTCCAGGCGTTGGTCAATGACGTGCTCCGGGACTTCCTCGACTACAGTGTCTTCGTGTATTTGGATGGCATCCTAATATATTCAAAGGACATGAGTGAACACCTGCAGCACGTTCGGCAGGTCCTCCAACACCTTCTCCATCACCAGCTCTATGTCAAGGAGGAGAAGTGCGTGTTCCACACGGAGACAGTCTCCTGGGGTTCATCGTCACCCAGGGGGACCTACGGATGGACCCAGCCAAGGTCAGCGTGGTACTGGATTGGCCTCAGCCCTCCTCCCTCAAGCAACTATAACGGTCATTAGGGTTTGCTAATTTTTAAAGGCGATTTCTTCACAATTTTAGCTCCCTAGCCGCTCCCCTGAGAGCCCTCACCCAGACGAGCATGCGCTCCTTCGCCTGGACCCCAGAAGCGAGTAACGCATTTGATGCGCTTAAGCGGCGCTTTACATCGGCTCCGGTCCTAGGGCATCCTGATCCGTCCCTGCCGTTCATTGTGGAGGTGGATGCTTCAGACGTTGCAGTGGGAGCAATCCTGTCCCAGCGGTTCGTCACGGACGGTAAGACTCACCCCTGCGCGTTTTTCTCCCGTTGGCTGTCCCCGGCAGAGAGGAATTACGACGTGGGGAACCATGAGCTGCTAGCGGTCAAGCTCGCCCTGGGGGAGTGGAGGCATTGGCTAGAGGGGGCCGCCCATCCATTCGTTGTATGGACTGACCATAAGAACTTAGCCTACATTCATGGGGCCAAGAGGCTCAACTAGCGCCATGTCAGGTGGGCGTTGTTTTTCACCAGGTTCCGGGTTCACGATCTCACACCGTCCGGGGTCGAAGAACACCAAGCCTGACTCGCTGTCGCTGTCCCGGCTGTCCTGTTACAGGAGGGGATCGCAGTTCCAGAGCGATCCACTAGGTGTCCTCCTCCGACAACTTTAGGCACCTCCTCACTCAAAGTCTGGACTAATCATGATCCTATTGGTGTCACCTGTGTCTACCTGTTCATTTATGCCCTTACTTCCCGGTGTTCCCTTGCTCAGTTTTCTCTGCTAGTTTCTCTATGCTCAGCAGTACTAATCAGTGTCTGATCGGAGAAGTATGTACAGGTACTCGAGAAGTGTTCTCCCTATTTCTTTATTATTTCAGTCGTAGTTACTCTTTCGTATTTTGGCTGTCAGCCTGTTTTTGGAGACTTATTTGCTCCACCTTTCTGTTATCGTGTTGAGTCTGTTATTTTGTATCCTGGCTTCGGGACCACCAGTAAAGATCCTTGTTTCACCATCTCTGCCTACTGCCTATTGTCTATCCTGCACTGCACCTGGGTCACACCTCACACCAACCCTTACAGTTTTGTCACAAAACAATTGCCTTACAGTATATAGTGAATGTACATTTTACATTTACAGTCATTTAGCAGACGTTCTTATCCAGAGCGACTTACAGTTAGTGAGTGCATACATTTTCATACTGGCCCCCCGTGGGAAACAAACCCACAACCCTGGCGTTGCAAGCACCATGCTCTACCAACTGAGCTACACCAAGAACACTCTGTCTGTTCTTGGTACTTGTGCTCTAGCCAACAGCTCATAGATACAGTGTGAGTATAGCCTACATGATGAGATTGCTATGGACAAAAGAGCAAGATTATTTTAATTTGTCAAATAGCAGCCAAGCATCGATCATCATCATGTCACCAGAGTAAGACCCTCAATATTTATTGGAAAGGAGCATCACCTTGCGCTTTCACCACCCTGTGAACTTATTTAATCTGTAGCTTAATAAACTGCATGCTTTCCCGGGTCGTAGTGGGAGGACCACACAAAATATCATCGCGTGACTCCAAGTTTACTTCGATATGATGGTTATAGGTATCAATATTTGCGCAAAGAAGTGTTTCCACCACCATTTCTCGCATCATTTATTTGATCGACACAAAAAGATTTCACCTTGTCTAGTATATTTTGTTTTGTCGACATTTGGAAAGTTTAGTGACAAATGTGCTGTTTCCATCTGGCCTGTTGTGACATTTTCTATCCAACATGTACTTTACTCTCATAAAAAGGTTGGATGGAAACCTGGTTACTGCCATCCATTTGGTCCATTTTCAGTACTGAAATAAATGACAGAAAGAGAGAAGAATTGTCAAAATGCAATTATTATTGTGAGTAAATCTCAAAAGTCCCCTTTGAGGTTTACAGTCAATGGGCTTTCTCATCTGTGACCAATAGAGAGACCAAAAGACAGATGAGACTTAATGTAAACTCCCACAGTGCAGTGTGTGTTACAGGGGGTATTTCCTGTTATAGCAGCCAGGGCCTCCCCTGCTACATTAATAATAACTGGACACACACACACACAGACACACACACACACACACACACACACACACACACACACACACACACACACACACACACACACACACATACACATGCAGGAAGCTGAGTTATTTCACACCATTATCTATCCTGTCTCTCTCTCTATATCTGTCTGTCTCTGTCTGTCTGTCTCTGTCTGTCTCTCTGTCTCTCTCCATCTCTATCCAAGTCCCTGTCTCGCTCTATCTGTCTCTATTCCTGTCCCTGTCTCTCTCTCTCTCTCTCTCTCTCTCTCTCTCTCTCTCTCTCTCTCTCTCTCTCTCTCTCTCTCTCTCTCTCTCTCTCTCTCTCTCTCTCTCTCTCTCTCTCTCTCTTTCGCTCTCTCTCTCTCTCTGTATTTATTCCTGTCACTCTCTGTCTCTATCCCTTTCCCTCTCTCTCTCACTGTCCCTGTCTATGTCTCTGTCTATGTTACAGTTTTTCTCGATTGTTTACACACATTTTCTGAAAGCATGCCTCATATTCTCAGAACTCTACACACAAATCAAAAAACACACACACAATGGGCAAAACCCCTAAATTCTCCAGCAAAATAAAACTTTACATTCAAAACAATGTTATTTCTTATCAAAATTGTATTTTATTTTCAAATGACACACACAAACCATCATATGAATAGACTTTTATAAGAACCAGTTGAACACTGATGTACTCAATGTAAAACACTATGATGAATGGAAAACACTTCTTCTCCATTCATCATAATGACTTAGGCCTTTTTTTGGTTCAGTGTTGCCATTACTACAGACAGTACATACATAAGTGTGTTGTAAAATTTTTTAGAATATTGTTTTTATACTCAGAACACACAAATACACGGTAACAAATATATTTCATTTTTCCCACAAAAACAATGTACACAGTGTACATACCATTCCCAACCAACACAAAGTTGCACATACAGTGGTCTACATACAAAACAGAATAATTTAATGTATACAGTTACAGTAAAAACAATAAAATAAAATAAACTATGCTGCATCCTCTCTTCTGTTGCGGTCTGGCCACAGCACCTCATCCACATCACAAGCAATGTTTTCCCTGGCCAAGCAGCGGGGGAAATATCGCCTAGCATGGCGATTCCAGCCATGAAAAGCATCATTCCTGCTCCCCGCACCAAGCCAGTGGTGCGCTTCGTCAGCCCGGTCCGGCCCGTTCCTGCTCCCCGCACCAAGCCAGGGGTGCGCGTCGTCAGACCGGTCCGGCCCGTTCCTGCTCCCTGCACCAAGCCAGGGGTGCACGTCATCAGCCCGGTCCGGCCCATTCCTGCTTCCCGCACCAAGCCTGGGGTGCGTGTCGTCAGTCCGGCACAGCCCGTGCCCGGTTCACCGGTGCCTGGTCAGGTACCGGTCAGCTGCTCCACACCGGAGCCTAAGCAATCCGCTCCACCGATGTCCAGTCCAGCTCCAGCCAGCGGGGCCAGACCAGACCAGGGGCACTACGGGGGGGTTATTAGAGGGTGGTGGTCACGCCCGGAGCCGGATCCGCCTCCGAGGAGGAATGCCCACCCGGCCCTCCCCTCTTTGGTTTATGTTTTGCGCGGTCGCTGTCCACGCCTTTGGGGGGGGGTACTGTCACGCCCTGGCTCTAGGGACTCTTTTATGTTGAGCCAGGGTGTGTAGTGTCTATGTTTTGTGTTATATATTTCAGTTTCTAGTTCATGTGTTTCTATGTTGGCCGGGGTGGTTCTCAATCAGAGGCAACGTGAATCAGCTGTTGCTTGTTGTCTCTGATTGGGAACCATACTTAGGCAGCCGTTTGGGCAGTAGTGTATTGTGGGATCTTGTTCCGTGTATGGTTAGTGTTTGTTACCAAGGACTTCACGTATCGTTTTGTTGTTTTTGTTCGTGTGGGTGAATATAATAAAGTATGTTCGCATTCCACGCTGCGCATTGGTCTACTCCTTTCGACGATCGTGACAGCAATACTGTATTACTGTACTCATTGAGTACTGTATTGATATGCAGTACTGCAATTTTCTAGTGAGAGTAGATTTCTTACCTATTCTCATTTCAGAATGTCCGGTTGATGGATGCTACAGTGTACCAGCTCAAATTTGGCTGTACTCTTTGCCCAGCCTCCCTCATTGTTAGACCATGGTTGACCACATGATCAACCAAAATGGCTCGGATCTCATCAGAGATTACGGTCCTTGGCCTTCCTCGTCCTCGTCCTCGTCCTCCCCGTCCTCCTCCTCTTACTCTCACTCCTCTGGCTCTGCCTCTGTTTCCAATGTTGGCATCCATTGCTCCAAAACAGAAGAGCTCACCTGTTGCCCTTTTATGCTGAAGCTCTGATTGCTAATTGTAAAACTGTGTGACGGGTGTTTGCCCATGTGATGAGTCAGTGTGCATATTTGAATGGCAGTGTGTTCATTGTGAAAACAAGAGATTTTCTGCATGAAAATTGTGCCAAATGCAAAGATTTGTGTGTAGTGTTTTGAAAAAAGTGTTTTGTAGAACTGCAATTTGATTGTAAAGCAGGAATTGTGCTTGTAGTTTAGCAGAATTGGTTCAGGGGGTTGGTGCATGAGTTACATGTTGTGGTCATTGTGTCTCAAGTACCAGTATTTGTGTGTAAACAATTGAGAAAAACTGTAACAGTATTTTTTTTTTAAACGTTGCTTTTTGCAACATTGTATCGCGTGGGTCCAGCCAGCTAGCGAACTAGCAACATGGTATTACCTGGGTCCAGCCCACTAGCGAGCTTGCAAAATTGTATTAATTAGGTCCAGCCCACTAGCAAACTTGCAACATTGTATTAACTGGGTCCAGCCCACTAGCGAACTTGCAACATTGTATTAACTGGGTCCAGCCCACTAGTGATCTTGCAACATTGTATTAACTGGGCCTTCACAGTTTCCTGAACCAATGACCTCAGGACAGACACAGCTGTATTTGCTTACTGTATTTCAGCCCCTTTTCAGGTGTCCCGACTTTTCCTTTTACGAAAAGCTAAATTTGTAAGCAAGATGCATAAATTCATTCACGCTACAAGAGGGTAGGCCTAATGACAGTCGTCAAATGTCATTACACATTTTGGTGTTTTGTAACAGATGTCTCTTTCCATTCATATCAAATAGCGGGTGCAGAGAGTACTGTTTGAATGCTGGAATTAATTTGGAGTGGACCAACATGCACAGGTAGCCTACTTTTTGAAGTGATTTGTTTGACAATCAGATGAAAACATCATGACTGGTTGTGTTCATGCCACATTAAAATACATTATGTTAAAAAACACGTCTTTACTATTAGGCACGTAAAAAAAAATACCTGTGAAAACATTTTTGCCCCCCGGAATGTCATGGTATAATTCATACTTTGGTCTTGGGGTGCTGCCCCAGCTTTTTTTTGGGCCATCTAAAAATTATTTCCTGCATTTCTACCCAATTACGAATGACACACTGTAGTTAATCTAAATAGTTGTTTCTATCTACCCAATTACATTTACATTTACGTCATTTAGCAGACGCTCTTATCCAGAGCGACTTACAGTTAGCGCATACATTATTTTATCGAACCCACAACCCTGGCGTTGCAAACGCCATGCTCTACCAACTGAGCTACATCCCCTGCCGGCCATTCCCTCCCCTACCCTGGACGACGCTGGGCCAATTGTGCGCCGCCCCATGGGTCTCCCGGTCGCGGCCGGCTACGACAGAGCCTGGATTCGAACCAGGATCTCTAGTGGCACAGCTAGCACTGCGATGCAGTGCCTTAGACCACTGCGCCACTCGGGAGTGGTTGAGATTACAACTCAACCAACAATGGAACACTAGAGGAAGTATTTAAGTACAACCTCTTTAACCAGGAGTTCAACCAGAAAACATTTGAGCAGAGAGGATAACACAACATAACACATTTACATTACATTTTAGTCATTTAGCAGACGCTCTTATCCAGAGCGACTTACATATTATTATTTTTTTTACTGGCCCCCTGTGGGAAACGAACCCACAACCCTGGCGTTGCAAACGCCATGCTCTATCAACTGAGCTACATCCCTGCCGGCCATTCCCTCCCCTACCCTGGACGACGCTGGGCCAATTGTGCGCCGCCCATGAGTCTCCCGGTCGCGGCCGGCTGCGACAGAGCCTGGATTCGAACCAGGATCTAGTGGAACAGTTTTGCACTGCGATGCAGTGCCTTAGACCACTGCGCCACTCAGGAACACAAAATAACATAACACAAGATAACACAAGATAACACAACTTAACACAACGCAACATAACACAACACAAGATAACACAAGAGAACACAGCACAACATAACACAACACAAGATAACACAAGATAACACAACTTAAAATAACAAAACATAACACAACACAAGATAACACAAGAGAACACAGCACAACATAACACAACACAAGATAACACAAGAGAACACAGCGCAACATAACACAACACAAGATAACACAAGATAACACAATATAACACAACACAAGATAACACAAGAGAACACAGCACAACATAACACAACACAAGATAACACAAGAGAACACAGCACAACATAACACAACACAAGATAACACAAGAGAACACAACACAACATAACACAACACAAGATAACACAATAATAATAATAAACAATAGGATTCATCATTAACCTGATTTAGTTCAATCTCCCATCTGGGCAGATGTTAGGGTGTCCCAGCTAGTAGCAGACAGAAAAACACTTCTTAGCCACCCAGAGACAAAGAGAAGTCACATTGTTGCACCACAGCTTGTTTACTGTCGTATTAGTTGTTATTGCCGTATGTTTAGTTACCACGCTCTGCACTCAGTGGTTAAGAAGGGGGATTTGTGTAACATTATGTGTGTTATGGGGGGTTGAGGAGGGGGTGTGTGTCTTCTAATACCTCTCTGTCAGATTATCAGCTCTGCTGAGCTGAGAGAGGGAAATCAACCTGAGCTGAGAGGGAAATCTACCTGAGCTGAGAGAGGGAAATAGGAGGGAGGAGGGAGGAAGGTGGGAGGTGGGAAGGGGAACTTTAAAGGGGAAAAGGGGAAGAGGGGAAGAGAGAGAATGGAGCAGGAGGAGTTGAGAGAGGAAAGAGGAGAACAGAAAAGTGGAGAGAGAGAGATAAGGAAAGTGCTGAGAAGGACAGAGGAGGAGGACAGAGGGGGAATGGGGAAGGGGGATAGCAAAGAGAGAGAGACTGGTGGCAGGGAAGGAGTGGGGAGAGCAGAGAGAGAGAGACTGGTGGCAGGGAAGGAGTGGGGGAGAGCAGAGAGAGAGACTGGTGGCAGGGAAGGAGTGGGGGAGAGCAGAGAGAGAGAGAGACTGATGGCAGGGAAGGAGTGGGGGAGAGCAGAGAGAGAGAGACTGGTGGCAGGGAAGGAGTGGGGGAGAGCAGAGAGAGGGAGACTGGTGGCAGGGAAGGAGTGGGGGAGAGCAGAGAGAGAGACTGGTGGCAGGGAAGGAGTGGGGGAGAGCAGAGAGAGAGAGACTGGTGGCAGGGAAGGAGTGGGGGAGAGCAGAGAGAGAGAGACTGGTGGCAGGGAAGGAGTGGGGGAGAGCAGAGAGAGAGAGACTGGTGGCAGGGAAGGAGTGGGGGAGAGCAGAGAGAGAGAGACTGGTGGCAGGGAAGGGGTGGGGGAGAGCAGAGAGAGAGACTGGTGGCAGGGAAGGAGTGAGGGAGAGCAGAGAGAGACTGGTGGCAGGGAAGGAGTGGGGGAGAGCAGAGAGACTGGTGGCATTGAAGGAGTGGGGAAGAGCAGAGAGAGAGACTGGTGGCAGGGAAGGAGTGGGGGAGAGCAGAGATAGATAGACTGGTGGCAGGGAAGGATTGGGGGAGAGCAGAGAGAGAGAGAGACTGGTGGCAGGGAAGGAGTGGGGGAGAGCAGAGAGAGAGTGACTGGTGGCAGGGAAGGAATGGGGGAGAGCAGAGCGAGAGAGACTGGTGGCAGGGAAGGAGTGGGGGAGAGCAGAGAGAGAGAGACTGGTGGCAGGGAAGGAGTGGGGGAGAGCAGAGAGGGGAAAGGTTCGGAGGAGGACGGGAGGTCCCCTGCATAGGTTGTTTAATTTAAGAAAGCTTTCCATAGCAGGGTTTAGGAGAGATAGGTGATAGGGCTGTCACTGGGGAAGCCTAGCGATGGAATTATCACAGCATCACTGATCCCCTCAACATTTAAACATGTGTCTAGGAGAAAATGGCTCTGTTGTTGTTTGTGACTGTTTCAAGGCAGTGGCACATGTGCTGTTCTTATAGGACTTTTGTAAACATTATGTTTGTGTGTTAAATGCATTATATATACTGTCCAGTACCGTGGAATGTACAGTTTGTCTACACACATAATAATGAATATTTGTGATGATTTTTTATCCTTGAATGTGAAGCATTTATCAACATTGCCTAGTTCTGATAAATTCCCATGGCAACCTTCAGTGCCACTAAACCAAGGTTTCGGTGGCCACAGTTACTTCAGGTGTCAGGGAGGTAACTGATCATATGATATCTTACCTCCCTAAAATAGATGTAACCACTGGCCTATACTAATGGTGTTTTCCTGATTTACTGCCACTGATGGTTAACCTTGGACTTAGAGTGTGGATTACATGGTATCGATGGATTGGTACATGCCACCTGTCCCGCAGGCCAGGTGAACTGATTAACCGAGGTGGAGGTATGTATGGATGTGTATGTGTGTGTACTGACTTCACCTAATCTCCAGATGAAGCAGATTATCCTAGCATGCGCTATATATCCCCAGTCAGACGCCTGTGTAGCCAGACAGTACAGCACACCACAGGCAGCCTGCTCACACAAAGAGAGCCTTGTACTGATGCAACACAAGGCAGCAGAGAACATCAAACACACACAGCGGATCAGATCGGAGTGAACAAGCGCACATCTGTAGAACATCCTCAGTGGATGCTGCTGAACCCCTGTTTGTGTGTGTGTGTTGCCTACGTCCCATCTCGGCTCTGGCCACAGTCTCTGTCTGTGCCACAGGGCCTTGACCTTGATGAAGAGAACAAAAGCATAAACTATGCCCGATGCAGCTGGGGAGAGCTGACCTCTCTTACGTCAATGGAGGCTCAGGGCCCAGACAGAAAGAACTACTCTGCCTCCAGGGCTGTGTAGGCAGGGAGTGGGACGGCTCAGAGAGTGGGAAAGAGACACGAGGTCTACCGTCTGTGTTGGATTTTCTTCAAATGCTCAAAGTCATTGCTTTATTTGTTGGTTACCCCCTACCACCACCACTAGCCTGAGGTTAGGCCTGGGCAGTCTGGTCTGAGGACCGAAGAGACATGCAGTGGAGATGTGTGGTGTTGTCAGTGGTGATTTTATCATGTAAATCTTGCGTTGGGCCGGCTTCATGACATCTGGCTCAACGCTCACTCTAACCCGGCCGATACGTGGAGCTGGAATGTACCGAACCGGGCTATGCCTGCGTACAGGAGACACCATGCGCTCTACTGCGTAACACGGTGTCTGCCCGTACTCTCGCTCTCCACGGTAAGTCCAGGGAGTAGGCGCAGGTCTCCTACCTGACTTCGCCACACTCCCTTTAAGCCCCCCCCCCAAGAAATGTTTGGGTAGTACCCACGGGCTTCCAGCCTTGACTCCGTGCTGCCTCCTCATACCGCCTCCTCTCGGCTTTAGCTGCCTCCAGCTCTTCACGAGGGCGGCGATATTCTCCCGGTTGTGCCCAAGGACCCTTTCCAGCCAGTATCTCCTCCCATGTCCATGAATCCTTTGGAGCTGGGTCCTGTTGCCGCTTGACACGCTGCTTGGTCCTATTATGGTGGGTTTTTCTGTCACGGTCGTCTATGTCGTCTAAGTATGACCAAGGCGCAGCGTGTCCAAGAAACATGACTTTATTAATAAACGTTATCGAACTACAAAACAAAAGACGACTCAATGAAGTCCACGGTACACTGACCGAAACGGAACAAAAACCCACAACTCCCACAGGAAAACATACAGATAAATATGGCTCCCAATCAGAGATAACGAGCCGACAGCTGACACTCGTTACCTCCGATTGGGAGTCATTGACCAAACCTAGAAATGAACCCCACAGAAATGAAAACATAGAAATACACCCAAATACCCAACAAAACAAAATACACCCTGGCTCAAATACAAAAGTCCCGGAGCCAGAGTGTCACAAAAGAGCTCTCCAAGGATGTCAGGGACAAGATTGTAGACCTACACAAGGCTGGAATGGGCTACAAGACCATCGCCAAGCAGCTTGGTGAGAAGGTGACAACAGTTGGTGCGATTATTCGCAAATGGAAGAAACACAAAATAACTGTAAATCTCCCTTGGCATGGGGCTCCATGCAAGATCTCACCTCGTGGAGTTGCAATGATCATGAGAACGGTGAGGAATCAGCCCAGAACTACACGGGAGGATCTTGTCAATGATCTCAAGGCAGCTGGGACCATAGTCACCAAGAAAACAATTGGTAACATACTACGCCGTGAAGGACTGAAATCCTGCAGCGCCCGCAAGGTCCCCCTGCTCAAGAAAGCACATATACATGCCTGTCTGAAGTTTGCCAATGAACATCTGAATGATTCAGAGGAGAACTGGGTGAAAGTGCTGTGGTCAGATAAGACCAAAATGGAGCTCTTTGGCATCAACTCAACTCGCCATGTTTGGAGGAGGAGGAATGCTGCCTATGACCTCAAGAACACCATCCCCACCGTCAAACATGGAGGTGGAAACATTATGCTTTAGGGGTGTTTTTCTGCTAAGGGGCAGGACAACTTCACCGCATCAAAGGGACGATGGACGGCGCCATGTAGCGTCAAATCTTGAGTGAGAAACTCCTTCCCTCAGCCAGGGCATTGAAAATGGGTCGTGAATGGGTATTCCAGCATGACAATGACCCAAAACACACGGCCAAGGCAACAAAGGAGTGGCTCAAGAAGCAGCACATTAAGGTCCTGGAGTGGCCTAGCCAGTCTCCAGACCTTAATCCCATAGAAAATCTGTGGAGGGAGCTGAAGGTTCGAGTTGCCAAACGTCAGCCTCGAAACCTTAATGACTTGGAGAAGATCTGCAAAGAGGAGTGGGACAAAATCCCTCCTGAGATGTGTGCAAACCTGGTGGCCAACTACAAGAAACGGCTAACCTCTGTGATTGCCAACAAGAGTTTTGCCACCAAGTACTAAGTCATGTTTTACTGAGGGGTCAAATAATTATTTCCCTCATTAAAATGCAAATCAATTTATAACATTTTTGACATACGTTTTTCTGGATTTTTTTATTGTTTTTCTGTCTCTCACTGTTCAAATAAACCTACAATTAAAATTATAGACTGATCATGTCTTTGTCAGTGGGCAAACATACAAAATCAGCAGGGGATCAAATACTTTTTTCCCTCACTGTATCTATGTCCTTAATCAGTATAAAGGAGGAAATGTTGCATACTTGTTGAGCAAAATCAAAGCTTTAATGCATCCTGATGTTTTTGCTTGCTGGTTCAGTAGGGCCCCCCAGAGACAACTGCAGGTCTTGTCAGGTGGTCTTGCAGTCAGCAACCATCTTCTGGTAGACAGACCGCTCACTCTGAACAAGCAGGAGATACTGCTCTTGCTTCTTCAGCTTGGCTGACTTAACAGCTTGAGATGTGGAGCAGCAATTTTCTCCACAGATTCCTGAAGGAAGACAGCCCGACTACATGTACCTCTGGAAAATACAGAAATAATGTGAGATCAATAAAAGTAGTGCCAATCATGTTGGAGGTAAATAAATAATAAAAACATGTTGTTTATGCTTTACATACCAAGTGTTGTCATTGTTTCCTTGTAGAGACGCCACACCGCTACTTTTGTCACATGAGATGGCAGCTGCTTTCCACCAAAGTGTTTGTGTACTGGGTGGCATCCTGGTAAAACTATTGCATTATCCTCTGCGTAGTTGTTGATGAAGTTCACAACTCGCTGCAAGTCCTCATGCTTCAGGTGTAAGCTGTGCTTGCTTGGGCCAGCTCTCTTTTTGATGGGAGGCATTAGACCATTAGACCACCATACTTATTTCCCTCATTAAAATGCAAATCAATTTATAACATTTTTGACACACATTTTTCTGGATTTGTGTTGTTGTTATTCTGTCTCTCACTGTTCAAATAAACCTACCATTAAAATTATAGACTGACAATTTCTTTGTTAGTGAGCAAATCAGCAGGGGATCAAATACTTTTTTCCCTCACTGTAAGAGGCAATCAGTAATTTCGATTAAGACATTAGTCAATGTAACTATTTGTTCAGCACTTTTGAAATGTTCAGCGACAGAATTCAGAACATGGGCCGTTCTTACAGTATTCTCCCTGTACACCAAGTCAGAACAGTAGGATAAATAAAGGGGGCATATAAGCAGACAATGAAAGCTCTTACAATATTCGATGATGACATGTCTCTAAAACAGGCTATAGGCTACACGAGCACTACCAAGTCAGAACAGTAGGCTAAGTTATGAGGGGGAAAGGGACCACCAGTCCGCATTACCACCTCAGGTGTGGAGATGGAGGGAGATCGCATTTCAGCTGTGCGTAATTGGCCGACTCCAACCACGGTGAAGGTGCAGCGCTTTATTGGCTTTGCCAACTACTATCGGAGGTTTATCCGGGGCTTTGGCAAGGTCGCAGCTCCCATCACATCTCTTTTGAAGGGTGGGCTGTCCTGGCTCTGCTGGTCTGCTGAGGCTGACAGGGCCTTCAGTAACCTGAGGGTTCTGTTCACCTCAGCCCCGGTACTGGCCCATCCCGATAAATCACTACCATTCGTAGTGGATGTGGATGCGTCCGAGGTAGGGATAGGCACTGTACTATCTCAACGCTGAGGCACGCCACCCAAGGTCCGCCCCTGTGCCTTCTTCTCCAAGAAGCTCAGCCCGGCGGTGCAGAACTACGACGTTGGTGATCGGGAGCTGTTAGTTGTTTTCCGAGCCCTGACCGTGTGGAGGCACTTGCTCAAGGGGGCGAAACACCCTTTCCTCGTCTGGATGGACCACCGTAACCTGGAGTACATCCAGGCAGCGAGGACGCTGAACCCTCGCCAGGCCAGGTGGGCCCTATTCTTCACCCGGTTTGATTTTACACTATCGTACATCCCGGGTACGAAGAACGTGAAGGCAGACGCACTGTCATGGCTGTACGACACAGAGGAGAGGCCTATAGACAACACCCCCATACTCCCGGCTTATTGCATTGTGGCGCCGGTAGTGTGGGCAATGGACGTGGATATAGAGCGGGCAATGAGCACAGAGCCATCTCCAACTCAGTGTCCAGCTGGGCTGCAGTACATGCCGTCTCTTGTCCGTGACCGTCTGATCTATTGGACACACACGCCCCCTCCTCTGGGCACCCAGGTATCGGTCGTACAGTGCACTGCCTGACTGGAAAGTACTGGTGGCCTACTGTGGCTAAGGACGTGAGGGTGTATGTCTCCTCCTGCTCGGTGTGCGCCCAGAGTAAGGCACCTAGGCACCTCCCAGCGGGTTTACAGCCCTTACCAGTTCCACAACGGCCATTGTCCCACCTGTGTATTGACTTTCTCACTGATCTTCCCCTCTCTCAGGGTAACACCACCATACTTGTCATTGTGGACTGCTTTTAAAAAGCCTGCCGTCTCCTTCCTCTGCCCGGTCTCCCCACGGCCCTGCAGACTGCGGCGGCCCTGCTTACACACATCTTCCGGCACTACGGGGTGCCAGATGACATAGTGTCTGACCGAGATCCCCAGTTTACATCCAGGGTCTGGAAGACGTTCATGGAACGTCTGGGGGTCTCAGTCAGCCTAACCTCTGGCTTTCACCCCGAGAGTAATGGGCAGGTGGAATGGGTGAATCAGGATGTGGGTAGGTTCCTACGGTCCTACTGACAGGACCGGCCTGGGGAGTGATCGGTGTTCTTGCCATGGACTGAATATGCCCAGAACTCTCTCTGCCACCTCCACTAACCTATCGCCCTTTCAATGTGTTTTAGGTTATCAGCCGGTTCTGGCACCATGGCATCAGAGCCAGACCGAAGCTCCTGAAGTGGATGACTGGTTTCGGCACGCGGAGGAGACGTTTAACGCTGCTCACGTCCACCTCCAGTGCGCCGTGTGTCGCCAGAAGGCCAACGCTGACCGCCACCGCAGTGAGGCCCCGGTCGTGGTACCGGGTGATCAGGTCTGGCTCTCAACCCGGAATCTGCCCGTTTGCCTGCCCTGCCAGAAGCTGAGCCCGCGGTTTGTGGGGTCGTTCAAAGTCATGAGGATGATAAACAAGGTTACATATAGGTTATTACTCCCTCCAGATTACCGTATTAACCCCTCATTCCGTGTGTATCTCCTCAGGCCGGTGGTGGCTGGTCCGCTCCAGGAGTCTGAGGTGTGGGAGGTTCCTCCACCCCCTCTGGACATCGAGGCCCCGTCGTTCTTCGTCCGTTCCATCCTGGATTCGAGGCGTCGGGTGGGGGGCCTTCAGTACCTCGTGGAGTGGAAGGGGTTCTGGGTTCCGGTGAGGGATATCCTCGATCCCTCCCTATTGCGGGATTTCCAACATCTCCATCCGGCTCGCACTGCTCCGCATCCTCCAGGCCATCCCCGAGGCCGGTGTCGGCGCGCTGCTGGAGCTGCGCTTCAAGGGTGGGGGGGATACTGTCACAACTTCCTCCGAAGCTGCCACCTCTCCTTGTTCGGGCAGGCTTCAGTGTTCATCGTCACCGGCCTTCTAGCCACTGCCGCTCCTCATCTCATCATTCCATTTGTTTTGTCTTGTTTATTACACACACCTGGTTCAAATCCTCTCATAAGTACCTGTATAAGTGTTCCCTCTGCCCCCTTGTCTTTGTGTGTGATTGTTTATTGTGGAGGATAGAGAAACTTGGTGGATCTCCGTGTATTTTGTATCGCCGGGACATTTCCCTGTGTGCCTTGTATTTTTCCAGTGCGCCTGTTTTGCGCGCTGGAGTGTGTTAATGCATTACTGCGTAACTCTGTGTTTCAGAATAAATCCTGTTATTCTGTGATTTACCCTCCTGTGCCTGACTCCTTCGAAATCACCTCATCACACTCCCTGGCATATTACATCATTTATGCAGCAGCATACAATACATTTTTGGACTCACCGTGTTGCGCTGTGCACACTTGAACAGGAAGGGGGTGCGGCGGTCCTTCTTGTTGGCAAATTATGTCATCAAACTTTTTCATCAAAATCTGTCATTCTCTGGATTTATGGTGCTTTCAAGACAACTGGGAACTCTGAAAAAACAAGGTTGAATCATGTCTTCAGTTTTCTTCAGGTCGGAGCTCTAGAAAGAGGCCTGAGTTCCCGACTTGGAATTCCGAGTTGGATGACCGTTCAAAATGAATTTTCCCTGTCGGAGCTAGTTTTTCTCAGAGTTCCCAGTTGTCTTGAACTCACTGAAGTCTGAGATTTCCCAGTTCCGAGTTTCCAGTTGTTTTGAATGTGGCAGAAGTCATGCTGGATTGACAGCATGGCCAATGTATTCAACCATTTCTGGCCCATGGTGTTGCATGTGAATGTTTATCCTTTTAAGCTTGGAAAAGAGACCCTTAAACCCAGACTTGGACCACACATCCTCTCCACCGAATTGCAGTCTAGTGATTGCTTTGCAATGCTTTCAGTTAACCACTGATTCCTTCCAAAGGATTTCCAACTTGTTGTGTAATGTTTATGTCCAATGGCCGATGAGCACCGATACGTTTTATCTATAATTTCTCTTAAATTAAAAAATAAATAAAAATTAAAACAAATATATAATTTCTCTTCATATGACTAGTATTGAAAAGTATTTGCCAGTAGATTGTGGACTTGATTCATGATGACCGCTTGTCTAGCTTGCTAGCTAAGATTTTGAAAGTATGATGTTGACATGATCAGTCCAATCAAAGCTATGGTATATTTAATGTGATTTGACATCATTTTATCTGTGGCCAAAGACCTTGAGCCTTCTTGGATGGGCACTTCTAATGTAAATCTATGGCAGCACCCAAGGGGCTTGAACTTTGTAGCGGTCCCTGTAGATTTTGCGGCGACGTAGTGTCCCCATGAGTGACAGAACACTGAGCCAATCACTGCGCATCTAGAGAACATTACCAACCCCTACACTCTGTATTTTCCGCTGGCTGCCCCACCACCACAGAAAGCACTGAGCTAGGCTGAAACACCTGCATTTTGGAGCTGCCTTAATCAAGAAAGCGGCTTTGGGGCTTTATTAACTCAATGATTGTTTGCAAACAGATATGTGCCACATATTAATGCCAAAATAACATGCAAAACAGGCAACAAAAAGCTAAACAGGTGGGGCTCAAAACAAAATGACTGGTCACCACTGTTGTTTATGTGGTTCACTGTGTGGTTCACTACATGACAGTACTGCCTGTGGTCACTAAATACCCCATGGCACGTATCACCAGAACTGAGGCAGTGTAAAGCAATGATGTCATTGAGGTTGAGTGTAAGGGGTAGGGATGGTTGTCTGTTATTTGACGTTGACTCTACAGTGGTTTAGCCTATATGTCTGGCCATCTCAGTGGCTTTAGCAACGTGATGGTAAGATGAGACAGAACATCGCCGCACTGCAGGAAAGTGGTCAGGAGAACGGTAGCGACAAGGGACATACCAGGGTTGTAGAAAGGGGAACTAGTGGTGATGTTGTTAAGTCAGTGGTTCCCACATATACAGTATTTGCGCTTGACCTGCAGGGAACCATCAGCTTCTGTGACACACCAAGTAAATGAGAACAGTCATAGTGCCAGTTAAGACTGTATTGTTGTGGATGACATTAATCGTAGGTAATAGTAAAAATTCTTCATTCAGAAAATCTTGTTCGCAAATGGAAAGAATGAAAGACTCTCTAAAGGCCTTTATGAGTGTTCAGTGAGGATAGAATCACACCGTATTCCTTTTTACAGGAACATCTTGTTAAATTGATGACTCGAATCAACAAATTATCTAAATGGAACCAGTTTTTTTTTTTTATAAAAAATTACAAACTGAATCTTGGTGTAAAAATAGATGCGTTAGGAGATGAATCAGAGGAGTATTTAACATGTACCTGTTAGAATCTCTGTTCCATCCAGCCATAGTCCCCTGTAGCTCAGTTGGTAGAGCATGGTGCTTGCAACGCCAGGGTTGTGGGTTCATTTCCCATGGGGGGCCAGTATGAAAATGTCTGTTTTCCTCTGGAGTATGTGAGGGCTAGGCCTTGGCTGTCTGACATAGCGTGTCCAATTGGCTTGGCTCACAGATCTCCCTAATGTCTCTCTCTTAGGTGTGTTAGGAGGACAATCTTACCAAAATGGTATTCTTGTCATCAACATCTCAGACTGAAAAGGCAGCTTTGCAGCACATGGAGGTCAATGTTAACTGAGGAGCGGAGAACAACAAATGTACCTTAAAGACCTGCAGTGTTTCACAAGGTTTCACAAGAGTCTGTTGTCCAGCCCAGTGCAGTGTACAGCAGTACAATAGCCTCAAAAGCGAATACTCTTAAAGGTAGACTCAGCGAAATAACGCTGCCATGAGCAGCACCCCAGATATGAGCGAGATTCAAGAACTTGCACGCACACAGTCACACACAGTATCTGTGCATGTACAAGGGTAGCCAGGGCACGAAACAGCAGAGAAGTTGAGCCTCGCGCTTCAACGCTCTTAGTTGTTGTGGAAATTGACCCACTATGCTGTTTACTTTCTGTGTCTAAGTCATATCGCTGAGTCTACCTTTAATGCATCAGTGCAGAGCACATGTCTCTGCTTCAAAAACAATAGGCATCAGTCCAATCCACTTACAGTAATACAAACAGACAAATACCCAGGAGAAAGACACATAGGGAAAAAGACACATTCATATTGGTTAGATTCTCTTTTAAACCTTTATTCTTCAAAGGCTAAAGCTCAGCAAGCACTTACTTAATGTCCGGTAGAGTTAGAGGACTCCCCCTGATGTCCAGTAGAGTTAGAGGACTCCCCCCTGATGTCCAGTAGAGTTAGAGGACTCCCCCCTGATGTCCAGTAGAGTTAGAGGACTCCCCCCTGATGTCCAGTAGAGTTAGAGGACTCCTCCTGATGTCCAGTAGAGTTAGAGGACTCCCCCTGATGTCCAGTAGAGTTAGAGGACTCCCCCTGATGTCCAGTAGAGTTAGAGGACTCCCCCTGATGTCCAGTAGAGTTAGAGGACTCCCCCCTGATGTCCAGTAGAGTTAGAGGACTCCCCCCTGATGTCCAGTAGAGTTAGAGGACTCCCCCCTGATGTCCAGTAGAGTTAGAGGACTCCCCCTGATGTCCAGTAGAGTTAGAGGACTCCTCCTGATGTCCAGTAGAGTTAGAGGACTCCCCCTGATGTCCAGTAGAGTTAGAGGACTCCCCCCTGATGTCCAGTAGAGTTAGAGGACTCCCCCCTGATGTCCAGTAGAGTTAGAGGACTCCCCCTGATGTCCAGTAGAGTTAGAGGACTCCTCCTGATGTCCAGTAGAGTTAGAGGACTCCCCCCTGATGTCCAGTAGAGTTAGAGGACTCCCTCCTGATGTCCAGTAGAGTTAGAGGACTCCCCCTGATGTCCAGTAGAGTTAGAGGACTCCCCCCTGATGTCCAGTAGAGTTAGAGGACTCCCCCTGATGTCCAGTAGAGTTAGAGGACTCCCCCTGATGTCCAGTAGAGTTAGAGGACTCCCCCCTGATGTCCAGTAGAGTTAGAGGACTCCCCCTGATGTCCAGTAGAGTTAGAGGACTCCCCCTGATGTCCAGTAGAGTTAGAGGACTCCCCCTGATGTCCAGTAGAGTTAGAGGACTCCCCCTGATGTCCAGTAGAGTTAGAGGACTCCCCCTGATGTCCAGTAGAGTTAGAGGACTCCCCCTGATGTCCAGTAGAGTTAGAGGACTCCCCCTGATGTCCAGTAGAGTTAGAGGACTCCCCCCTGATGTCCAGTAGAGTTAGAGGACTCCCCCTGATGTCCAGTAGAGTTAAAGGACTCCCCCCTGATGTCCAGTAGAGTTAGAGGACTCCCCCCTGATGTCCAGTAGAGTTAGAGGACTCCCCCTGATGTCCAGTAGAGTTAGAGGACTCCTCCTGATGTCCAGTAGAGTTAGAGGACTCCCCCTGATGTCCAGTAGAGTTAGAGGACTCCCCCCTGATGTCCAGTAGAGTTAGAGGACTCCCCCCTGATGTCCAGTAGAGTTAGAGGACTCCCCCTGATGTCCAGTAGAGTTAGAGGACTCCCCCTGATGTCCAGTAGAGTTAGAGGACTCCCCCTGATGTCCAATAGAGTTAGAGGACTCCCCCTGATATCCAGTAGAGTTAGAGGACTCCCCCTGATGTCCAGTAGAGTTAGAGGACTCCCCCTGATGTCCAGTAGAGTTAGAGGACTCCCCCTGATGTCCAGTAGAGTTAGAGGACTCCCCCCTGATGTCCAGTAGAGTTAGAGGACTTCCCATGACAAGTCGGCTAGCTGGTGGAGTGTTGATGTACTCATGTAAAAGATGATGAGTTTGTGTGGCTAAAAGGGATGTTTTCATGAAGATGCATTTGGTGATAATGTTTACCAGCACTGTTGTACTCAATGCTGTTTAGGTTGGATGCTGTCCAGCTTGATGTTGTCTGAGGACAGAAAGCTTGTGTCTGGAAGGGATGTTTTCTACCACCAGTGCAGAACATGTGTCAAAGAACAAGACAATACGTTCTAGGAAAAAAATGTGGTGCAATGTTATGCACAATGCTGCCCAAGTCAATGAAAGGAAAGTATGGTTTAAAAAACAGGGACTGCTTAATACTTCGTAGTTTCTTAAGACATTGATCAAACAGACTGTTTGTGTGTACTTATTGTAATACCTTATTTTGCTTGACAACTAGAATTCCCCATGTGTCAGAAACACTAAAGAGGAAAACACTGCCAAGGCACATCAGGGAAACAGAACACACACACACAAACACGCACACACACACACACATTACTATGGTCAGATCAGGCCTGAGCAAACAAAATAAGTCCCTCACAACAACAGCTTATATACACACACACATCATCAGGGAGTTTTTCAGCAGGCAGGCTGGCAGGCTGGGAGTCAGCAGGCTGGCAGGCTGGGAATCAGCAGGCTGGCAGGCTGGGAGTCAGCAGGCAGGCTGGCAGGCTGGGAGTCAGCAGGCTGGCAGGTTGGGAATCAGCAGGCTGGCAGGCTGGGAGTCAGCAGGCAGGCTGGCAGGCTGGGAGTCAGCAGGCTGGCAGGCTGGGAATCAGCAGGCTGGCAGGCTGGGAGTCAGCAGGCTGGCAGGCTGGGAATCAGCAGGCTGGCAGGCTGGGAGTCAGCAGGCTGGCAGGCTGTGAATCAGCAGGCTGGCAGGTTGGGAATCAGCAGGCAGGCTGGCAGGCTGGGAGTCAGCAGGCAGGCTGGCAGGCTGGGAATCAGCAGGCAGGCTGGCAGGCTGGGAATCAGCAGGCTGGCAGGCTGGGAGTCAGCAGGCTGGCAGGCTGGCAGGCTGGCAGGCTGGGAATCAGCAGCAACTTTTGTTTTTCATCCCGTTTCCTTCAATGGACTGTTTGCGGAGACGAGGACGTGGACGTGTAGGGGTGGAGTGTTAAACAAGGAATATTATATGACACATCCCCCTTAATTCAGCTAAATCTGTGGTCGTCCACCCAGCTAGATCATGTGAAACCTAACACTGTCTCAAAATAAGCAGGGGCGTTTCTAGGAATATTTGAATGGGGGCTGCAACCGGTAAAAAGTTAGAGCTAAATTTGTAGGAAAAATACAGAAACTCTGTTTGTCATACCTGCTAGTAGCGGACAATAGTTTTTTCCTCTCCAATCTGAGCCAGATTGTGACCTGCCGCCTTGATCAATCTGAATGTTTTTTACATTGGATAAAAGCAGAGACCCAGAGCTACAAAATGCTATACCACACACTGCATTTGAGGAACAATGGGAAAGTAATTCTGCTTTGAATGTTGATAAACTTGTAACCCTACTTTTGAGAAAATGGCCCTTGAATGTTTTGGTACGCCTACTATAGAGCTCTTCTTTGTCTACACCCATTCAGCATTGTTCACACCCTCTTAAACCAGCCGCACCCATCTCTTTAACAATTCACATGTGAGGTCATGTGCTAAACAGTGAGTAGTGTAGTAAAGATTAAGACTAAAAGTGGTCAAAGTAGTAGCCTACAATAAGGAAAAATTCCAGGTAAACAGAAAGTGTCCAGATAAAAAATATTTTATAAATATTAGATGACGCTTACCCAGACACACTTGTCTAAATTGATGGGTCATGTGAAAGAAATGCTATAACCCCCAGCCACATCTTGCTAAATGATGGGTCTCTACAGAAGGTGTAAACGGTACAGCGAAATGGTTAGTAGCAATATAAAAAATTGATTGTGTCAATATAAAGAAAAAAAGAACAAGTGTCAATGCCAGTAGAGAAATAACAAAATAATAAGAACAATATTAATAACGATATCAGTGATAGATGAGGTAGTTGTATGCATACAAACAGGGGTAAAGTGGCTGAGCAGCCAGATAATTAAAAAAAATAGTAGCAGAAACGTATGGTGTGTGTCTTAGCAGAGAGAGATGTGAATAGAGGCACTGCAGATAGTGCTGATGACTGGGATCTCGCCCCCAGTGATTAATTGGTCCGTCCGAATCCATGCATGAATAAGGGAATCTATATTCGGAGAGCCTGTTTCTGTCCTGTCCTTGACTTTGGTGCAGGGCATGTGATGTCCATAGCCAAAACTCCCTGATCTTCTAAAAAAGATACGTTTGTCTAGCTGTGTCCAGTCCAGGTGGTGCTTGTACAGGCAGACCATCTATGGGAGGAAGGATGTCAGCGTTGCGCAGCAGCTGAAACCTGGTCCTGACTGAGTCCAAACGCTCCTTGGCGACAACAACACCAGGCTCCAGAGCATCGAAGCTGTAAAACAGAAGAAAAATTAATAATAATTGAGAAGACATTACAACCTTGCATAACATCAATTCACCTCCCAAGTTTAGATAAGAATAATAACCTCATACAATGCAATGAAAATGATATTCACCTGAAGTGCTGGTACTGTTTGATCTGTGGCAGCAGCCTGAAGTACGGAGTCAGCCATAGCTTTCCACCAGCACTGTACCACCCTCCAGTCCAACCAGCTGTGGGATGTTGACCCCAGTGCTGTCTTTTACAACACCAGCAATCTCGGACAAAGTGTTCACTCTGGTCTTTCTGTAGCGCTGCTTGATGAGGCCGAATCACCAGTTGGGGCAAACTTGGTGTGGCCTGTGATCAGGAAGTGAAGACTGTGGTGGAGCTTGTGCGTGGTCCGCCAGGAACAATACCAGAGCACAAACTTGTTCTTGTTTTGGCCACTGCAGTTATCACAATTCAGGTCCACACGTTTTTCCCCGACTCCGTAGTTGGTAAAGAAATGGTGCATGTAGTTGATGACTGCACTGCTGCCTTTGCTGGATGACATTCCTTCATCAATCAAGTAGTCTACTTGTTGTGGTATTCCTTCACAGCAGACACCAAACAAGCCACACTTGCGAGTAGTTAAAAAGTAGATGTGACCTGGCTGCATAGGGTCAGAAGGATAGCGCACCTGCAAACAACAAAATAACATTAAGATAAATACAAAGTAATTGTCTCACCCCTGTCAGTCTGTCTTTACACAGCTCAGTGAAAGGCACTTGCCTTTATATATATATATATATATATATATATATATATATATATATATATATATATATATCTTTTTTTTGTGTGTGTGTATACCTATCTACAGTGAGGGAAAAAAGTATTTGATCCCCTGCTGATTTTGTACGATTGCCCACTGACAATGAAATGATCCGTCTATAATTTTAATGGTAGGTTTATTTGAACAGTGATAGACAGAATAACAACAACAAAATCCAGAAGAACGCATGTCAAAAATGTTATAAATTGATTTGCATTTTAATGAGGGAAATAAGTATTTGACCCCCTCTCAATCAGAAAGATTTCTGGCTCCCAGGTGTCTTTTATACAGGTAACGAGCTGGGAATAGGAGCACACTCTTAAAGGGAGTGCTCCTAATCTCAGTTTGTAACATGTATAAAAGACACCTGCCCACAGAAGCAATCAATCAATCAGATTCCAAACTCTCCACCATGGCCAAGACCAAAGAGCTCTCCGAGGATGTCAGGGACAAGATTGTAGACCTACACAAGACTGGATTGGGCTACAAGACCATCGCCAAGCAGCTTGGTGAGAAGGTGACAACAGTTGGTGTGATTTTTCGCAAATGGAAGAAACACAAAATAACTGTCAATTTCTCTACGGCCTTGGGCTCCATGCAAGATCTCACCTCGTGGAGTTGCAATGATCATGAGAACGGTGAGGAATCAGACCAGAACTACACGGGAGGATCTTGTCAATGATCTCAAGGCAGCTGGGACCATAGTCACCAAGAAAACAATTGGTAACACACTACGACGTGAAGGACTGAAATCCTGCGGCACCCGCAAGGTCCCCCTGCTCATGAAAGCACATATACAGGCCCCTCTGAAGTTTGCCAATGAACATCTGAATGATTCAGAGGAGAACTGGGTGAAAGTTTTGTGGTCAGATGAGACCAAAATCGAGCTCTTTGGCATCAACTCAACTCGCCGTGTTTGGAGGAGGAGGAATGCTGCCTATGACCCCAAGAACACCCTCCCCACCGTCAAACATGGAGGTGGAAACATTATGCTTCGGGGGGTGTTTTTCTGCTAAGGGGACAGGACAACTTCACCGTATCAAAGGGACGATGGACGGGCCCATGTACCGTCAAATATTGGGTGAGAACCTCCTTCCCTCAGCCAGGGCATTGAAAATGGGTCGTGGATGGGTATTCCAGCATGAAAATGACCCAAAACACAAGGCCAAGGCAACAAGGGAGTCGCTCAAGAAGAGGCACATTAAGGTCCTGGAGTGGCCTAGCCAGTCTCCAGACCTTAATCCCATAGAAAATATGTGGAGGGAGCTGAAGGTTCGAGTTGCCAAACGTCAGCCTCGAAACCTTAATGACTTGGAGAAGATCTGCAAAGAGGAGTGGGACAAAATCCCTCCTGAGATGTGTGCATACCTGGTGGCCAACTACAAGAAACGTCTGACCTCTGTGATTGCCAACAAGGGTTTTGACACCAAGTACTAAGTCATGTTTTACTGAGGTGTCAAATACTTATTTCCCTCATTAAAATGCAAATCAATTTATAACATTTTTGACATACGTTTTTCTGGATTTTTTTGTTGTTATTCTGTCTCTCACTGTTCAAATAAACCTACCATTAAAATTATAGACTGATCATGTCTTTGTCAGTGGGCAAACATACAAAATCAGCAGGGGATCAAATACTTTTTTCCCTCACTGTATCTATGTCCTTAATCAGTATAAAGGAGGAAATGTTGCATACTTGTTGAGCAAAATCAAAGCTTTAATGCATCCTGATGTTTTTGCTTGCTGGTTCAGTAGGGTCCCCCAGAGACAACTGCAGGTCTTGTCAGGTGGTCTTGCAGTCAGCAACCATTTTCTGATAGACAGACCGCTCACTCTGAACAAGCAGGAGATACTGCTCTTGCTTCTTCAGTTTGGCTGACTTAACAGCTTGAGATGTGGAGCTGCAATTTTCTCCACAGATTCCTGAAGGAAGACAGCCCGACAACATGTACCTCTGGAAAATACAGAAATAATGTGAGATCAATAAAAGTAGTGCCAATCATGTTGGAGGTAAATAAATAATAAAAACATGTTGTTTATGCTTTACATACCAAGTGTTGTCATTGTTTCCTTGTAGAGACGCCACACCGCTACTTTTGTCACATGAGATGGCAGCTGCTTTCCACCAAAGTGTTTGTGTACTGGGTGGCATCCTGGTAAAACTATTGCATTATCCTCTGCGTAGTTGTTGATGAAGTTCACAACTCGCTGCAAGTCCTCATGCTTCAGGTGTAAGCTGTGCTTGCTTGGGCCAGCTCTCTTTTTGATGGGAGGCATTAGACCATTCTCCTTGTATGACTGGTGGAGGAGAGTCAGGTGTGTTCTACTGATGCTGAAAGACAAATTCCAGATACAAATATTTTAGCATTATTATACAATAGATAGCTGTAATCACTGTCAGACACACCTGGCTAACTTGATGGGTCATGTAATCATCTAGCGAAGTGGAGTCTTTTGTTTAGACAAGTAGCTAACTAGCTAGCTAGCTAAACAATGAACCCTAATTCCAATCCATATAGTACTAGCAATACAAACCGATTGTCAAAGCTAGCTATATTTAACCAAATATGTTCAATGTTGACTAGTTAGCTAGCTAACATTATGCTATAACTAGCAATGCAAATGGCTTTCTGAGATAATATTCCGACACAGATCATACATGTAATGTCAGCTAGTTAGCAAACAGTAAGCTTTAACTTGAAATGACAACAACTTTATTACAAAATTAGAAATGTATAATATTTGAAACTGTAGCTAGACTCTTACCCGTCTACCAACTAGGCTCGTAAATTTAACAACTTTATTCGTATTTACAGATGGTATACAAGTTTGTTATTAAGGCACATGAAAGTTCAAATGTTCCAGAAGGCATTTCTGCCAAGATACGCATTTTGATGAAAAAGAAACATTAAAAATGCCTCTCCTGTGAAGTCGTAACTTGCGACACACGCCTAGTTTCCTGAAATGAGTCACCCAATGAGAATGTGTGTATGTTGGGGGGGGGGCACTAAGGAGGGGGCAATCATATTTCAGGAGCGGGCGGTGCCAACCCTGCCACCCCTCTGACAACACCCCTGAAAATAAGGCTCTGACACTGTCCAGCCGATATGTTCATCACACACACACACACACATACACACACACAGTGACCAGTCTGCTCCGGTGGCAGTGAAATGTGAGAGGTCATGTTTCCAGCCTACAGCTGTGGAAGAGAACATGTCCAGACACACACAGAAACTCACTCACACACACACGCCTACACACACCAGGTAGCTGAGACCACTGGGCGTTGATGCGTGTCCTGAATGGGGGGCCAATGAGAGCTAAACTCACAGGAACTCTGCTTTCAACCACCACCAGTAAACATACACTGATCAAAAATATCAACGCAACATGTAAAGTGTTGGTCCCATGTTTCATGAGCTGAAATAAAAGATCCCAGAAATGTTCCATACTCACAAAAAGCTTATTTCTCTAAAATGTTGTGAACAAATTTGTTTACATCCTTGTCAGTGAGCATTTCTCCTTTGCCAACATAATCCATCCATCTGACAGGTGTGGCATATTAAGAAGCTGATTATACAGCATGATCATTACACAGGTGCTGGGACAACAAAAGGCCACTATAAAATGTGCAGTTTTGTCACGGAACACAATGCTACAGATGTCTCAAGTTTTGAGGGAGCGTGCAATTGGCATGCTGACTGCAGGAATGTCCATCAGAGCTGTTGCCAGATAACTGAATGTTCATTTCTCAAATTCTCTCTCTTTAGAGAATGTGGCATTACGTCCAACCGGCCTCACAACCACAGACCACGTGTAACCACGCCAGCCCAGGACCTCCACATCTGGCTTCTTCACCTGCTGCCACCCAGACAGCTGATGAAACTGTGGCTTTGCACAACCGATTAATTTCTGCACAAACTGTTAGAAACAGTCTCAGGGAAGCTCAACTTCGATGGCCATTGGCATGCTGGAAAAGTGTGCTATTCATGGTGAATCTTGGGTTCAACTCTACCGGGCAGATGGCAGACAGCGTGTATGGCATTGTGTGGGTGAGCGGTTTGCTGATGTCAACCTTGTGAACAGAGTGCTCCATGGTGGCCGTGGGGTTATGTTATGGGCAGGTATAAGCTACCGACAATGAACACAATTGTATTTTATTGATTGCAGTTTGAATGCACAGAGATACCGTGACGAGATCCTGAGGCCCATTGTCAACCAACAGTATAAAAACCACATGACACCAGATATTTTTCTGGGCAACTGTCGCGTGCAGCTGGTGACCGGAGACACAAAGCTTTAATGCCTCACATATGGCGCTACCTGTCCAGCAGGAATTGGGGGATTTCACGCGCTTGGGGCAGCTGCCACGGCCCTTAAGACAGAAAAGAGCGAGAGATGGATGGAGGGAGAGCGAGAGGGGAAGACTGTAAATGGATGGACGCCCCTCTGAGACCCATACCATCCAACTGACCAACCATCCATCCTTCCATCCATTGGTGGAGGCTAGCACCATGTGTCTAGCCATGTCAAAGCCAGGCCAGAGGAGTTAGGGAAAGCTGTCACCTCCAGTAAGTCTGTGTTTATGAAACATAATGACTCACATAATGACTCGCTGCACCCCCAAGGGCTCTGGAGACATACAGCAAAGGACAGAGGCCTATGGGGGAGGGGGTTAGAGTCATTGTGTAACTATTTCCTGGTTGTGATAATGTTCCTGAACCGGTCCCTGTTTGTTTGTGTTGATCAGCAGGGGGTTAGTGTGGGTTAGTGGCTAAGTGCCTCTACTGGTTGTCTGGCCTGGGAGGAGAAGTATCCTGAGGATGACATTAAGGACATGACAGTAACTGTTATTTGTCCCTTATGACACGCTGATGTTGGAGTCTACATGTCCTTGTTTACAGGGATCACCTCAGAAGGATCCCAGTCGTGCAAATTGATTTTGTAATATTGTAAAACCCATGTCAACTATGTGTTTATGTTTGTGTGCGAGAAGAAGCATATTTGTATGTGTGCTTTTGTGTATGCGTGTCTTGTGTGTGAGGTGCGTGTGGGGGAGCAGGTGTATACTTGAGTGAGAGAGGGAGAGTGTGTATGTGTAACTGTGTTTGGCCTCTTTGACTACAGTTCAACCTTCCTTGGCCTGCAGGACTGTACAGCTGGTACATTGTGTACTATGGGGTGAGACATGCACTCTGCTCTCACCCACACCTCCTCTCCTTTCCTTTCTTTTTTCTTCGCCTGCTCTGGTCTGGCAGCCAGCTCAAAGGAGAGACCACGTCCATCTGTTCTTCTCACAGCCCAGAAGAGAGAGAGAGAGAGAGAGAGAGAGAGAGAGAGAGAGAGAGAGAGAGAGAGAGAGAGAGAGAGAGAGAGAGAGAGAGAGAGAGAGAGAGCAAGTGAGAGAGAGAGCAAGTGAGAGAGAGAGCAAGTGAGAGAGAGAGCAAGTGAGAGAGAGAGCAAGTGAGAGAGAGAGCAAGTGAGAGAGAGAGAGAGAAAGTGTGTGTGAGAGAGAGAGAGAGAGAGAGCAAGTGAGAGAGAGAGAGAGAAAGTGTGTGTGAGAGAGAGAGAGAGAGAAAGCAAGAGAGAGAGAGAGAGAGAGAGAGAGAGAGAGAGAGAGAGAGAGAGAGAGAGAAAGCAAGAGAGGGAGAGCAAGTGAGAGAGAGAGAGAAAGTGTGTGAGAGAGAGAGAGAGAGCAATTGAGAGAGAAAGACACCTGTTGTGTTTGATGTGTTTTCTCAACTCAGTATACAGACAGTAGAGTACCCTGTGAACCCCAGTCCATCCTTGTCGTCAACAGCAACAGGTTCCCAGGCCTTCTCTCTCTCTGACCCATTCAGACGGATGTATATGCTCTCGCTTGACAGAGTTGGCAAGCTGAATTTAACAGGAACTGACCCACCCCTTCTCTGCTGATGCAGGCTTTACATCAAGGGGCTCTGGGTTAAACACACACACACACGTTGAAGGGTTGAAGTGGTGATGATTTCAAAGAGTTAAGATAAGGTTAGAAAAAAAAAAGTGGTCCCATTTCAATGAAACCTTTTCTTTTTAATGTGTTTTAAAAGCTGTCCATTCAGTAACACAGAAGACAGAAATGGTGAGGATCTGAAAATGAAGTGTGACCCATGTGTAACTTCCTCAGCTGTGAAAAATGCCCCTAGACACTTATCAAAGGCCAGTTTTGCATCCCCCCCCTTTTGGAAATCTAAGTGTAGACTTAAATGACACTCATCTCTCCATCTCACAAAAAGAAAAACTCCCTGAAACAAAGATCAAAGGGGGTTAAGAGGGTTTTTTCTGTCTCATTCTTCAAAGACTCTTAAAAGACATCATACAGTTATGTTTACAACAGAGAAGAGAAAGCAGGAAAGCTGGAATGAACATGACTAATAATATCTCTCTCTCTCTCTCTCTCTCTCTCTCTCTCTCTCTCTCTCTCTCTCTCTCTCTCTCTCTCTCTCTCTCTCTCTCTCTCGCTCTCTCG